>NC_061095.1:42979150-43002244 GCF_015104395.2 Macrobrachium nipponense | reverse complement strand
GAATAATAGATATTTTGTAGAAAATTACTTAGGCTATGTATACTTTATTACATGATGTGTATTTCCCTGAACCTCACAGACAGTCATTCTACAGTAGGACGGAAATTTCTTTTACTAATGTCTGGTTCTAAAATCTTCTCTATCATCGGAAGTTCATTCTCCTGCCGAAAGTACCGAAAAATATTGGCCCACACAGAAATCGACAAAAGAGGGATGGAAACTAGCCGTTAAGACCGTTTTATTTCCTTTCGTGAGACACCAATAAGAGTGTGCGGAACTATTAAGAAAATTCAAAACATTACTCACATGAGAACGTCGTGAGGCTGACTGGGAGAGCCAGTGGCTGATGTCAATATGGTTTCAATCACTACTATTACTAATACTGCTGCTGAAACTGCTACTGTTGCTGCTACTACTACTGCTGGTGTTGTTACAATGACTGATAATTATAACAGAATTAGTATCATTGTATTTTTAAGATATAAGTGAAGTGGGTGGACAAAATAAAATTGTCCTAGAAAAGCACGATTATAATTACTGTTGAGTAACAACAATTACGTTGGAAAATCCAGGAAACTAATGGGGCCGATTCAATGTTAATAAAGTTGAAAACACTTTGGCATGTCATAGAATTTTAATTTTTTCATTCAGTAAACCACTTGAAGTTATTGACACTGGTTTCTTTAACAAATGGGTAGTCACAGATGGCAACAGGGAGAATAAGGACTGCCCATGAAATCAGATCTCAAGGAGCATAGTTGTTATTGCAAAGCTTATATAAGAACGTCAGTATTCTTCCTTTTGGAGTCTAATGTCATTGGTTTTGTTTACTCATATTCGGCTTGGACTTAGTGGTGCATAATAAATTTAGCTCTCACTGACAACAAAGACTTCGTTTTCATCTGGTAGCAAACCCTTCAGCAAGCCATTATTTAACTCTGTTGCTAGATATGTTTATGATATTTTTTTATTTTGTTATTATGTCTCTCTTCTTTTGCTCCTCTCTGTTTATATGGTCTTTGTATCTTTTCCTTGCTTTCTGTAAAATATTTATAAATCCTTAATTTTTTGAATAGTTTTTAACAATATTAATTTGAAAACAATGTGGCGAAAATACAAAATTTTATTGCAGCATAACGCAATGTTTTATGCAATTAACCATTGTAATGTCTGTTTTAAAGGAAAAAATCGATTTTCTGAGCAGAAAATAAATACAGGAAAAAATAGCTGGTGGCTGAGGCCGTTTTTCTCGAGTCTCTGGTGACACAGATCAAAGCACGCTGGCTCTCAAGCCTACTTACCAATAATATGCACTCACTTTGAGAAGCTCTTTTCGGTGTAGATACGCAAGTTCTAGGAAAGCACAGAGTAAAAAAAAAAATACAAAAAGAAAAAAAAAATGAAATACTATTTCAATCAGGTACTTTAAAGGACTGTGGGGAAAATACGTTGTTTCGTCTGAATGAATAGTTGAAAATTAGTTCCAGGGTTTGGTTTGAAAGAACGTAGCTCACAATTTGCTAATTATAAACCATTGTATTCAAACATCATATTGGTTACCAAATTCAAAATACACTTATTTTTTTACTCATCACAACTGTGAAAAAATGAGTGCACAATTTTTCCGCGACAAATTTCCGCCCAAACCCTGCGTTAAAACCTCCACGGCAAAGACGTGATGGTTCTGCATTGAGATACATTCTTCTTATTGAAATTGTCGAGTTATAGTTTCAAAAGCATGTGGAAAAATTAAGTACATATTAATTTGTCAAGATTCAAATTAATTTGAAGGAATTAATTCCCTATTATGAAAATAAATAGATGCGAAAGTGACCCACTCGCTATGGAGCTAGCTGCCGATGAGAACTTGACGCATCCTTCCCTGGAGAGAGAGACTCCGAGCAAGGCAGACGTTGAAACGGTGAGCGCTAGCAACTGCGAGCAATTTCATTTCTACGATGAGGCAATTGTGAGTTGATGTGAGTTTAATTGATTTAATCTGGATTAATCATAGCCATCGCTTGAGTAATGTTCGTGTTGTTGTTATCAGTTTTAATTATCTCAATTCGGGATAATGTTGGGAGTGTCCTGTGAGTTTCTGCGACTTTTGTAACTTGTTCTAGAAGCTTCTCGTGGCCACTCGACCACTTAGAAGTCTTGAGTTACTGTAAGGCGAAAAGCGCCCCGTTGTAAGTTTATGTACAGCATTTAAGTGTAGTCATGAGAGTAGGATATATTTTTTTTCCATAAAATTATACAAAACCACAGTTGTGTCTAATCAGTTGTCCTTGTGTAAAGGCTAGGAGGTGTTCCTTTAGGTAGGCCTATGAGCAGATAACACCTAGCAGTTACCGACGAATATTGTCGTCGAGAAATTCGCGACAACTACAAACTACATAAAGGCAGTGTCCTCATCAGGCATGAGAGCTCAGTCATGTTACGGAACATCAGATACTCTAAGTAATAGTGCATTAAAAGCAAGATAGAGACACAAAAGATTATTATAAATAATTATACGGATAATAATTTCAAAGGATATAGTGATTCTGTTATGAAAAACCTCCCGTCAGTCGATTGTCTTGTACATAAACCGTAAAAAATTCCACTGTAACGAATGATTTTACAGTTCGAAAAAAAAACATGTCTGAGCGTGTTTGTGTGTGTGTGTGTCTGTATAGTCCAGTATCCCTAATAAGCGAGCTCTCAAGTATACACAAAAGCTATAACTACCTCATTATGCCATTACCCAGTGGACACCGGATAAACCGTTTAAGCCGGAAAATTTCTCAGAATGAAAAACCGAAGGCTTATTGCACTAACCAGTGATATTCACATGTTTTATTCCGTTCACGTGTTATTCCTCATATGTCTGTTTATTTATTTATATATATCTATATATATATATATATATATATATATATATATATATATATATATATATATATATATATATGTATATATATATATATATATATATATATATATATATATATTATATATATATATATATATATATATATATATATAGTAAATGATTATTTTATTGTCCTCATTAATAGGACCTATTCAGGTACACTGATATTTTTTTAACTCCATTATCTTTCTCTCCTCGGTTTCATATTGATAAAGCCATATCATATTATTGTTTAAAAATGCATATATTTTGTTAAAAGAAAGGTTTTTTTTTCGATACCCATTTTTCCACTGTTTCTGCCATGCCTGGGTATGACGTGGGTATTATTTTACCAGTTCCATCTCCTTTTGCTTGCAAGATATGTCAGGTGGCAAAGATGAGTTTTTACTTCACATTTGTTGTCCAGCTTTCTTCTGAAACACAAGCACTATAGAGACAACTAAATAGTTTTAAATTCTTTCTAAACCTTTTCCCCTCTACCCCAAACCTCCATAAATACAGGTAAAATAAACTTGACTGACCATCATCAAGATTAAGGTCTCAAGGATCATTATCCAAGAAAGATGTTCCCCTCTTGAAAGTCCTTCCTCAGCAAAAGACGTCTTTCCTTCTTCGCTTTACGTTACATTGACTTATCGACCACAACCTGCCACGAAGTCCTTTTCTTCTGACACCTTTGACCGTGTCGTTAAAATCGTTCGAGTGACGACTCTTTAAAGAAGACCTCAGATCTATTGGACTCGATTCCTGTCTCGTATAAAAATCTAAAGTTTACGATTTTTATGATTTACTGAATGTTATTTGAAAAGGTCATAAGAAAGTCATGTTTTCTTATCATCTGGACATTTAGCATTATTTTTGCACCACTGAATATTTGTTTATCTTTCTGTTAAGTGGAATTCTTTTGCATCTTCTATTCCACTGGCGTAATATCCATTGCAAACCGACTTGTTAATGCAAAACGCACTGTCCAACACTCTAATTCATGATAAAATGAAATTATGTTCATGAAATATTCGTTGTTCTACGCACTAAGTCGTTGGTATTAACTTATCGTATAAATCAATTTATAAGAGTTTTGAACGTTTCTTTCATTACTTATAAGTTCTTGGAGGAAACAGTTTAAAATTTTCGTATTGGTCTACCTCATAGCCGTAGATGTTAGAAAAATGCTACGAGCACAACATAATAGAATGATTCCTCTGTGAATTTTTTTTCAAATGCATTAATCTGAGCTAATAATGCGCATGTGGCTAGAAGTAACAAGAGAGAGAGAGAGAGAGAGAGAGAGAGAGAGAGAGAGAGAGAGAGAGAGAGAGAGAGAGAGAGAGAAACTGTGACTTCAAGTTGGACAAAAAAGGTTCCGCCTCATCTTTCGATGCTCAAGCATTTTCAGTTTTTATGTACACTCAGAAGACTCTGTATCTAGACAAAGAAATTGGTGTTGCAATGCCAGTTGAATTGATATTGGATGCATTTGCAATTGGATTCAATCTGACTTGCTCTCATTTGCACGTTCCTCTGCAAAGGTTCCTCTGGGATAAAACGTTCGGAAACCTCTGCTGTCTTCTTCATGATACCGATATTGCAAGTTCTGTTTCACTACAAAGCCTCTCTCTCTCTCTCTCTCATCTCTCTCTCTCTCTCTCTCTCTCTCTCTCGTACATACAAGGGTATTCGATTGAAATTGAACTGGTATTTAAATGTTTTAAAAGAATATGGTCCAGTGTCTTTATTACCATTATTTATATTCCATTTCCTAGTTATGCTTATGAAGTTTTATAAGAGGGAACTTCACTTCACAGAAATGCATCAGGTCGTCATTAAAATTCGAATAAAGGTCACCACCGCACTCCCACAGCTCCAGTCTCTCTCTCTCTCTCTCTCTCTCTCTCTCTCTCTCTCTCTCTCTCTCTCCAGCAAACAATATCGAGTTCTCTATGTTCCCCGTGGGAGGTAAAGAGAGAAGCAGATCCATGTTAAGGGGGAAATGTCTCATCATCGATAACTGGGTCACAGTCAGAGTATTTACATTGCACGCTGAGCTTCGCCAGATCTCTTGAATCCTGTCTGGACTCTGGAGGGACACTGTCGTTGCATAAATCCATGAGACAGATAACCCTAACCCTTGAGACCACTGATTTATTTTTTTTACGTCCATTCTTTATACAGCGAAAGTGCCAAAGAAAAAAAAGCACAAAGTAAAACTAATAAGCACAAGAAGGACGAAAATCTATAGAAAGGAACACGTACATGACGTTGCAGGCGGACTCGTATGTTGGCAAAATATAAAAAGAAAAAGGACGGAGTATGGCTGAAGGTTTAGTTATTTCTATTACAGTTTTAGCTAGAGTTACGACTACTTTATGACTTCTTTCATCCATAAAGTAAACTTGATTGTGATTATATGGTTAAAGAGTAACTGTCCAGTTTTAGTTCGACTTGATGCATGCTTAATCCACATTTCATAAAGGATTAACAAGATTTCTATGAGATGTTTCATTGTTTGTTACTTTAATTAATGGAATCAGAGTGACACATTTGGTATAACTCTAGGGATTCTGGTAATTGTTTTAATGGAAAAATAGAAATTGCACAAAAGAGATCTGTTACCAATCAGATCCATTAATTTTATTTTAAGAGTACTAATAATTAACATGCAGAAACTAGATACTACAAAGAAATTACTTTGCAAACATAAACTGACTGTAGCAAATAAACCTTCGATTTATGACTCACGATAAAAAACCGTAACCTTTTATTAATTTGCATTCCTTTTGGGCAACAGATCTGGCTTATCAAAACGATCTAATAATTACTTGTGGTGTGCCAGAACTGTTACTTTATTCCTCATTAACAACATTTTGGAATTAACTAAGCTTGATACAATAACAAAACTTTCTTATCTACAGTTGCCATTAAATATTATTGCTACCCTTTGTCTTAAATATCCTGCTATAGTAACCTATTGGATGGAATTTCCTTCAAATTTCTTCATAAGATAGGCACCTGTTCTACCCTCCTGACTGGCATCAGTCACTAGTGTGAAAGGTTCACTGAAATCCGGAAATTTCAGGACCGGGGGATTCTTTAATGCATCCTTAACTTTCTGAAAAGCTACCTGTTGCGTTTCTCCCCAAGAAAATTAAATATCCTCCAGCAAGACATACGTTAAAGGAGCTGCCAAGATAGAAAAATCTTTCACTTACCTTCTGAATAAAAAAACCGCCATTCACATGAATAACCTAACTTGTTTCTTTGTCTTAGGGACGGGAGAATCTGCTATTGCTTTGTCTTTATCGTCGTTTACTCTAACTTCCTCTTTAGATATGACATGACCTAAATATGCAATCTGCTTCTTCAACAAATCACAGTTGGCTAACTATGAACTTCCTTAAGCACTTCCATGGGATGCTCAATCGATATGTCATCAATATACACAAAGACTTTCTTGCCTAATACCCATGCAAAACTATGTTTACCAATCTCGTAAAAGTCATAGGACTACCTGATAAAACAAAAGGCTTCCACGTAAACTCGAAATGCCTCTTGGGCAATGAGAATTCGGTAGATTTCCGGCTACCCTCACTTAGAGGAACCTGCAAAAATCCCTGTATAAGGTCTATTGAAAAATACATCCTACGTCCCAATTTCCACAAAAAGGTTGGGTATGCAGGGCGACCGGATAATGGTCAGGAATTGTTTTCTCAGTCAATTTCAGGAAATCTGCACATACTCTGACTGAACCATCCTTCTTAGGCACCGCCAACAAAGGGAAGTTGTACGGGGACACACTGGGTCTAGTAATTCCTTCCTCATCCCATTTACTAATCTCTTTCTCTGCCTGTTCCCTGGTTTTGTAAGGTATGCGGTGTGCAGGAACAAAAATGGGTTTTGTCCCCTCTTCTAGATTCACCATATGTTCTAACACCTAACTCAGCCCTAACTTATCCCCTTTTAAAGCCAAAATATCCCCAAATTCAGACAAAACTTCACTTAAAGCTTCTATATGCTCCTTCTAGTCTGCATTAGCTAAATGATCCCTAAAGATTTTCCTCTTTATTTGCATTTTTGCCTCTGATAACTCATTTTTCCCTCCTACAATAGCCACTGAAGCACTATCCCCAATCTAATCCTGGAGGTGTACCGCATAAGTATTCTTCTGATACTTCCTAACTATATCATTAAAATTCAATAATTCCACCCATATAACACCTGTGTTCGCTACCATCAATTATACACATCTCTTTGGGCATTTTCACTTCCCTCGACATGAATTTTACCATAGTCATTGTACCTGGATTTAAAATAACAGCCTCTGATAAAACCCCTTTTAATACACGACCATCATATAGAGCACAATCATGTGACTGGTCAGTCACTATGTTCCACATTCACATGAATATCGCTCATATTTATATAAGTATCCGCATACCATCAACCATAACCCCCATGTTAAGTATCAGTACTACCATTGTTATCAATATCACCATTATTCACCATACCACCATTATTATCAACATTATTATCGTCAATATCACCATTATATTACCATATGGCCATTATTATTACCATATGACCATTATTATCATTAATATCACCAATATTATCAACATTATCACTGTCAATATTACCACCAGTATCACCAGTATGACCACCAATATCACCACCAGTATCACCAATATCACCATTATTATCACCAATATCACAGCCAATATTGCCATCAGTATCACCCATAACTGCCAATATTGCCATCAGTATCACCCATATTAACCTCAGTATCCTTATTCATCTGTTCCACGTACATCCACATATGGAATAAAATCATCTGGTATTGCAACCGATATGCCATCAACACCTGTATGGACCGATATCCTGTGTCTCCTACATGCATGATAGTCCAGCAAAAGTCTTGTGCCCAACGCAAAATCTTCTGTCACCGTACTTTTATAAAACCTATGTTATTTAATCTATGGGCTTGCACATAACATACCGTCTCTGTTGAGGGTTTCAAAGGATATTGGGAGAAATGCTCTGATATAGATCATGGTTGATTAAATTAAATGACGCTCCCCTATCAATAACAATTGGGATCGTCACATCCCCCACTGCCCCTTATATTATTAGCCTGGGCTCTGGCATCTAGTTCATGATGTTATGTAATTCCGTGGTAATTTCATATAGATTTCTGGCAATGATGTTTTACGAATGGTTATGACCCATTATATACAAGAATTGTGTTTGGCAGTTTTTTGGATGCCATCTTGGAATAATGGCGGTCATCTTGAATTTTCGGCATAACATATGGATATTTTGTCCATTTCTGTGAATTCTAAGCCCTTTAAACATTATATTTTGTTTAATTGTTAACGCAAAGGATGACTAAGATGTTTGTATCATGGAATAAAGTTATGGAACTTAGTATTTTGAATGATAGGACATATACAGACATCTAAATCCAAGATGGCAGCTAATTTTACAAGAAATTGTTCTTTGGCTTTTTTGTTTTTTCTAATTGTGTTGTCTTGGGAAGACACTCGAAGGAAGTGGCCTTGATGAGTTGTGGGTCGAAAGTGACTTGTATTGTACAGTTGTTGTCAGCCAAATACTGAGCTGGAATCACTTCAGTTGAGAAGTTAGATGTCACCAAATTTCCTTGCAGGTATTTTCAGATCTGTACTTTGAGGCATTCTTTGAAGAACATCTGGAAATCTACCCTGCAATGAGAGATGTAGTTGTGATCTTCTCAAATGAATGCAAAACACCCAGTGATATTGGCAAATGTCAATATGCCTTTGTGCAATAGATTCATGAGCTCAAGGTACCAAAACTGATGCGTGATTTTGACTGAAAATGCCAGAATTAGCCAATGTTTAGGTGGGCCCAGATGTATATGCGTATATTCAGCAAGTTGAGAATCTTTTGTTGCTCCAAAGTAGCACATGACGTGACATGTGAGACGTCCAATTGGCATCACTGGAAAATAAGTGTGTGTATTTGGTTTTTCACATGGAATAGAATGGACTATGCGATGCATATTCCTGAATATATTGCTGGCATATACAGCCTAATGGATACTCACCCTGACATCTGGGAAGAGTTTGTTAATGGCGGATTTGTGGTCCAAAAGATTGGAGTGAATTCCACAGCTGTCAGAGTTTACCAGGCCCAAGAATATGTTAGCAAAACACACAAAGCAGATGGAGAAATCGACAGGATCACCACCAGTCCAGAAACCCTGCGCAAGTATTGACTGAGTACAACTGAGCTTTCACGTTTATCCAAGGAAACTGAAGAAATGCTTGGTTTGGCATCTGATGTT
Source organism: Macrobrachium nipponense (assembly GCF_015104395.2). NCBI lineage: Eukaryota > Metazoa > Arthropoda > Malacostraca > Decapoda > Palaemonidae > Macrobrachium > Macrobrachium nipponense. Next base: position 42,993,008 of record NC_061095.1, on the reverse strand, counting down.
CCAACTCAGCACCATGATCTGTCACAGACAAACCTTCAGCAGCAGGAGAAACAAGTACTCTGCCTGAAGGAAGTTCAGTGCAAACTGGCTCAGAACATAAGCTTGTACACCTTACTAAAAACATCATCATCATGGAAGATGTGCATGAAAATATTCTTGCCACAATGGAACGTAGTTCATCTGCATATCAGAAGTTTGTGGACGAACAAATTTGCGGTGATCAGAACCTCTAGGGAAAGATGACATCTAGGCTGGAACGACAATAACAAATCCAATTGCACAAAGATTGGAGGAGAACAAATTACTTTGAAAGCTTCAAACTTGCTGATGTCAATGCTTCTTATCCTGACTCGATCATCCAGATATGTTGACTTGAAGGAAGCTATCAGCACATACAAGTTTTCCCCAATCACTCACATGCTGGTGGCACCAGATGACTTGTTGCATTCATGCAACGACTAATCACAGCTCATTCACCATCTGGAGAACCATGGATCAACTGTAAATAGCTAAGCTGATGCACCTCTACTGGATGACATACCACTTGATAGAGCTTCTATTATCATCAATGCTATGACAATAGTTCATAAGATGGACCGTTTTCAAGGACAAAATATCATGTGGATACCTGGCAGAGCATTTCGTCAATGCCATCAACTCCAAAAGTCGCCCTTACTCAAAGTGCTAGTTGGTGTTTGACCAATGCCATTCCTCAAAGAAAGAGATAATAAGACAGCATCACAGAGGAGCCTAGCTTTCCAGGGGAACAGAATGCAAAGTCAACATAAACTCATATATTTAAGATCTCAACAAGTTCCTCGGTAGTATCAAGATGAAGGAGCCTCTGACAATGTTCTAGGCCCAACAGACTGTTGTCAACTGCATAGCAGAAATAACCACTATCACTTGTCAAGGTGTCCAGTCCAACACATCTGGCAGTTGTCATGCTGCCAAGCATGACAAATCGCATACGTTGCTGATATACTAAGCCAGTGAAGCATGCAAAATTCGACTTACTGTTCACATCTACTCCCAGAATACAGAAATGCTGGTACTTGCCATACCCAATTTGGCAGTCTTAGGCGAGGATGCAGCAACAATAATGGGCACTGGAACCAATTGACGTATACTGCCTTTGTTGCCTATCCAAAATGCACTTGGTGAGGAACGTGCTCAAGCCTTAATGGGATTCAATGCCATAAGTGTGTACGACACAGCTGGAGTGATATTTGGCAGAGCAAAACTTTATGGTGGAAGGCGTTTATGGACTGTGATGATGACATTGTTGGTGCACTTGCTTGTCTGGGACAGGAAAGTGAACCATCCTGTGAAGTGCCAAATCATTGTGAAGCATTCATCCGCAAGTTATTTCAGTCCAAAGAACACAGACATTCGTCAAGCTGTGGCACTCAGATGGTTTCATTTTTGTGGAGTCGACATCAAACAAGGAATCAAGAAGCTGCCCCCAATACAAGGATCACTGCATGAGCACATTCGATGGGCACATTACCAGTGCTTAATCTGGAGGCAGACCTTAATTCCACAACCAACCATTCCAGCACCAACTGAATTTGGATAGTCCATCAGTGACACTTCGGGACATTTCGTTCCCAAGATAAGCAGAATACCTCTGGCTCCAGATTCCACCTTACAGTTGGTTCGGTGTAAATGCACAAAGAGTCAATTAAGTGGGTGATGTTCTTGCCGTGAAAACCAAATGCCCTGCACAGAATTGTGCAAGTGTGATCCAGATGAATGTAAAAATCTGGCTGATGTCGGCAAAGCTAGTGACGAATCTTACACTGAATGAATATCAAACTTGACATGAACTTGTCTTAGGAACATACGATATTACTGTTCTTTTATTTAAACAATCAAAGTGTCTCATTTTTGCAACAGAGGTTAACTGTCATACTGTCATTTGATAAAAAAATACCAAAAAATACCTAAATCTGTTGGCAATGTAAAAGTATTATAATAAACGTATTTTACAATTATTTCTTTTCACAGAATGTGACTTATCTTAATATAATAAAAAAAAATTTTTTTTACTTAACCCTCTTACGACCGATTGGACGTATTAAACGTCGAGTCAAAATGTCTCCCGTATGCCGATTGGACGTACCATACGTCGACTCAAAAAAGTTTTTTTTAAAATTCGCGGAAAAAATACTTATAGGCCTACCAGCCGAAAACTTTTGAATCACGCGCCTTGGGGGATGCTGGGAGATCACGGATCAAGGCCTTGTTTTGTTTTGAAGCGTGACCCAAGTGCGCATGCGCGGAATCCTTCCTTCTCGCTCCAGCCAGCATCATCGTAGCATCATCCGTCAGCGATCTTGTTGCCGCAATCGTGTTTGACTGAGCTTGTGCGAGCTTTGAACATTTGTGTTGGTACAGAACGTTCATAGAGATGTCTGACCGTCGTATGACGCGAAAGGCGCGTTTTACCCGCCCCGTCGGAAGGATCGTGTTAGAAGAGTTTTGGACTTGGATGCTGGCGAAGGACCCAGCACCCAACCTGACCTCGCTCCTCAACGCCGTTCTGTGCGACCACGTGTCGATGAAAGTGCTTCGAATGTGTCTCATTTGCCGTTAGTAACCCCAAGGAAACATCGTGCCATCCTTAGGGGCATTCGTAGGAATTTGGGAGGGCTCAGACAAAGAAGACATTGACGATTATTTTATTCGGAGCTCGATCGAGAGCATTTGGCAAGTCCTCATTTTGATGGCGGTTGGTCATCCAGTGACGAGGACATTACTCCCGATCATAGTGATGACGAGGATTATTTGCCCCCAATGTCCGTTCGAGGGTCACATCCCGAAAGTGAACTAGAATTTAGTAGTTATAGTGCTTATGAGGGGGAATCTGAGGAGGGGGAGGACGATGATTTAGGATCAAGTTTTGTTGGTGATGATGATGGGGATACAGAAAGCGAAGGCTTGAGTGAGGGATGGGCCAGTGAGAGGGGGGTTCGTGTGGGAAATCGTGCCCGCGCTCGTGCCCGCGCGCGCGCGCGCGCAGGGGCACGTAGAAGGTCGGATAGTCGTGCTAGCTAGGGTCGTCCGAGAGCGACGATGGGTGGACAGAGGACCCCACACCACCTACCATGCATCCATTTACGGCAAATCCTGGCCTCACCATACCTGTTCCCCTGACTGCTCTGGGTTTGTTCAGCTTTTCCTTACGCAGGAATTTGCTGGAGTACCTGGTAGCAGAGACGGTGGACTACGCCAGGTATTGCCGTGATGAACTACGCACGACATTATCTTATCACTGGCGAGGCTGCGACCTCCCTGACATGGCGCATTTTTTGGGGCTCCACGTTTTTTTTTGGATTGATTCCTGCTGCCGACGTCAGGATGTATTGGAGGCGTAATTTTCTTTATGTACGCCCTATGTGCCCGGCATTATGCCCCGTTGATACTTTCCTGGCGTTGGACGATATTTTAACGCCTTCAACCGAAGGGCCATACCCCGGAATAACTCTGATCGCCTCATTTTAGTGCGCCCAGTGTTGGAATATATTCGTGAACGCTGTAAAACTCTCGGGATTCCTGGAAAGAACCTTTCTTTAGATGAGGGGATGATGCCTTACAAAGGATGTCTAAGCATCAAAGTGTATAACCCCAAGAAGCCGAAGAAATAGGCGTGAAATTTTTTTTTATTACCGAGGCCAACACTGGCTACGTCGTGGACTTTTCGGTATTCCGGGGTCTTCTCCACGATGCGTGACACTGTTTTCGAGCTTGTGGATCGTTTCTGTAACCAGGGATACCACCTGTTTATGGATAATTATTATAACTCGGTATCCCTGGCCCAGGAACTGTATGATGCAGGTGTTCACGTCAGTGGTACCCTTCGGTTGGTGCGTGGGGCCCCGAATTCCCTCAAGAGGTACGCTAGCCATCCGCAACATCTGGCAAGAGGAGAGACACAGTGGCGGCGGAAGGGAGCTGTCTTCGTCATCTGTTGGAAGGGTGTCCGACTCGTCCCCATGATTACGACAAGCATGAACCTGTCCAAGAGGAGATCGTGCAGCGGAAGAAGACGCGTCGACAGGGCCGAGTTGTGTATGAGCAGTTTTGTGTTGAGCGCCCTACCGTCATTGGGCACTACAATAGGCACATGGGAGGAGTTGATCTCTTTGATCAACTCATCCAATATTATCCCTTCGCCAGGGGGAAGAACCAGAAGGTGGGACACAGAAGCTCCTCAAATACATCCTTCAGTTGGCCCTCCAAAATGCCTACGTACTCTACTGTGGGTGTACTACGGTCCCGATCTACGTAGGATGACCCCACTTACAGTTCCTTGAGGCAGCCGGGGAAGCCCTCATCAACTTTGATCCCAATGAGTGGCCTTCCATGTCTGCCCCCCTGCCCCGAGCTGTAGATCTACCCATAGAGGAAAGGGCAGACCTTCGGGGTGCCAACTTCGGTCATCCTTCTGCCGACGCCCCTGCTGCTGACGCCCCTGCTGCCGCCGCCCCTGCTGCCGCCGCCCCTGCTGCTGACGCCCCTGCTGCCGCCGCCCTGCTGACGCCCCCACCCCCGACCGCCCCCTTCTCAGTCGGGTAGTGGACCCTCCGTGTCGGCTAATGCCAGGGGATCACACACTGGATATCCTAGAAGGGCGCAGGCAGAAACGGTGCCGGGTGTGCCATATGAATGGCAGAAGGAGAGACACCCGGTTCTTTCTGTCGCACCTGCAAGATAGCTCTATGCAGGTTCGGGGAGTGTGACCGCAAATACCACAGTGTGGTCTTGTATTGGAGTGCGACTCAGCGGCGGTCAAGGGAGGGCGCACGGAACCGCGCCCTATCCCAGCGGCCGTAAGGGCGCGCGTCTCCCTCCCTCCTCCACCTGTACCTCGTCATGTCGAGAGGAAAAAAAATGCAAGACTCTTCAATGGAGGAGGGAGAAAACAAGAATAGAACGAAGAGTCAGGATTACGAGTGAGTATTCTGCATTTATTTTATATTTGAGTTTTATATTTATTACAATTTTTTATATTATCTGAATGTGTGCATGATAAAATAATAATAAGACATTTCATTGTATGCGAAAAGAGAAGTGTCACCTGCATTCCTTTTATTTATGTTTATGGTACCAGAATCGAAGAATGTAATATATATATTTTGCGTATAAAAAAATTATATATATATATATATATATATATATATATATATATATATATATATATATATATATATATATATATATATATATATATATATATATATATATATATATATATATATATATATATATATATATATATATATATATATATATATATATATTATAAATATTTTTTTTGGGGGGTAAGCAAATTACTTACAGTCTAGTAATATTCAATCATTTATCTTCATTTTAAAACATATTGCAAGTCTCTAGAACAATATCTCGATTTATGGTTGAATATTTGAAAAAAATATTTTATTCCGTCCGCGCGCCGATTCTCGGCCGAAAATCTCGGAAACGCGTAGGTCACATTCTCCTAATATTTGTGCCTTTTCATATTACGCTTATTTTATAGTTTTATATATGGAAATGTGCGCAAAAACATGCATAATATAATTAAAAAAATATTGAAGGTTTGTAGCATTTATCATTTTTGAAATATTTGCATATAAAGTACGATAAGTACGAAAAAAACTACGATCGGTCAACTTTGACTCAACCGAAAAGGTAAAAAAAACGCATTTATAACATAAAAATCTTACAGTCTAGTAATATTCAATCATTTATCTTAATTTTAAAACATATTGCAAGTCTCTAGAACAATATCTCGATTTATGGTGAATTTATGAAAAAAATATTTTTTTCCCCTCCGCGCGACGATTTTCGGCCGAAAATCTCGGAAACGCGTAGGTCACATTCTCCTAATATTTGTGCCTTTTCATATTACGCTTTTTTTAAAGGTTTATATATGGAAATGTGCGCAAAAACATGCACAATATAACAAAAAATATTGGAAGGTTGTAGCATTTATCATTTTTGAAATATTTGCATATAAAGTACGATAAGTACGAAAAAAACTACGATCGGTCAACTTTGACTCAACCGAAAAGGTCAAAAAACGCATATATAAACATAAAAATCTTACGGTCTCGTATATTCGATCATTTATCTTCTTTTTAAAACATATTGCAAGTCTCTACAACAATATCTCGATTTATGGTGAATATTTGAAAAAAATATTTTTATTCCGTCCGCACGCCGATTCTCGGCCGAAAAATCTCGGAAACGCGTAGGTCACATTCTCCTAATATTTGTGCCTTTTCATATTACGCTTATTTTAAAGTTTTATATTAATGAAAATGTGCGCAAAAACATGCACAATATAACAAATATTATTGGAAGGTTGTAGCATTTCCCATTTTGAAATATTTGCATATAAAGTACGATAAGTACGAAAAAAACTACGATCGGTCAACTTTGACTCAACCGAAAAGGTCAAAAAACGCATATATAACATAAAAATCTTACAGTCTCGTAATATTCAATCATTTATCTTCATTTTAAAACATATTGCAAGTCTCTAGAACAATATCTCGATTTATGGTGAATATTTGAAAAAAATATTTTTATTCCGTCCGCGCGCCGATTCTCGGCCGAAAATCTCGGAACGCGTAGGTCACATTCTCCTAATATTTGTGCCTTTTCATATTAGCTTTTTTTAAAGTTTTATATATGAAAATGTACGCAAAAACATGCACAATATAACGAAAATTATTGGAAGGTTGTAGCATTTCTCATTATTTTTATATATGCATATAAATACGATAAGTACGAAAAAAACTACGATCGGTCAACTTTGACTCAACCGAAAAGGTAAAAAAACGCATTTATAACATAAAAAATCTACAGTCTAGTAATATTCAATCATTTATCTTCATTTTAAAACATATTGCAAGTCTCTAGATCAATATCTCGATTTATGGTGAATATTTGAAAAAAATATTTTTTATTCCGTCCGCGCGCCGATTCTCGGCCGAAAATCTCGGAAAACGCGTAGGTCACATTCTCCTAATATTTGAGCCTTTTCATATTACGCTTTTTTTAAAGTTTTATATATGAAATGTGCGCAAAACATGCACAATATAACAAAAATTATTGAAAGGTTTGTAGCATTTCTCATATTTTTTATTTTTATTTTGCATATAAAAAAAAACTTTTAACAAAAATTCGACATTCGGTCAACTTTAACTCGTTCGAAATGGTAAAAACTGCATTTGTAAGCTAAAAACTCTTACAGTATCGTAATATTCAATCATTTTCCTTCATTTCGAAACAAATTGCAAGTCTCTATAACAATATTTCGATTTATGGTGAATTTTTAAAAAAATTATTTTTTACATCCGCGCGCTACGAATTCATGCATCATTTGTGATAATATTTTCTCTGTGTTTGCTTTTTATCGTTTTACAATGTGTATATATCAAAATGATCGTAATTTAGTGCACATTACAACGAAAAAAAAAGTAACTTGTTACTTCTAACCGTTTGGCGCACAGCGCGATTGAATACAATTATATATGAAATTTCGTTTTTGCGCTATCATATATCGCATTATTTATATATATAATGATATTATTTTTCATTTCTGATGATTGCATTCTAAACTTCAGGCAATGACAAAAAAAGGAGCCAAAAATGAACTCTTAATCTCAAAAGTACGCGCGCTGTAAATTTTTGAAAAAATTATTTTTTCCACTTCCGCGCTCACTTTCCAAACCAGGCCCGGCATACGGGAGACGTTTTGATTTTTTAGGGCCCCGGCGTAAGAGGGTTAATTGCATTGATATGCACAAATATAGGGTACATCACACTTCACACCCCCATAAACAATCAAACAGTTCGAAACTTGTGCAATTTGCAGTAAAAAATTTCCGTTTTTGGCGATACCACCCAAACTTCCGTTCATAGGCTAAAAATGTGAAGATGATCTCAGAAATATTGTCAAACACATTTTCCATGCTCCTAGTACTCTAGGCTAAAAAAAAAAAAAACACATTGGCAAAAATCTATATGAATTTTCAACGACAGCCAAAAATGTGACATAGCAGCATGTACTAATCCCCATGAGACCAGAATGGCATGTACAAATCATTTGTACCATTTTTGTTGATTGCCTTTCCAAAAATTTTGCAGATCTCTTTGTCCATTTGAATGACCTGCCTGGGAAGCTCTTGTATTCGAACTCCCAGGTTTCTGAGGTGTGGGTCTTGCATCCCTCAGTTTCTGAGACAGACAAGACCGCCAAACGTGATCTACTTTTTTGTTCAATCACAGTATTAGACTGCATTAGTTTCTTTCGTGTTGCCCTGGTTTCTATTGCAATTGAAGCAAACACAATGCCTGTTGCCTTTGATCCATTGATCCTCTCTTATATTCCACTTTTGTACACAATCGGGGAGAAAGGAAACTTAAATCCCTTTGTGTTGAACTCCTTAGACCAGTCCCGTTAAAAAATGTGATATCCACTGTGGGAAATTTGGACATGTGTTTCTGAACATGAGAATAAATCAGTTCCTCATCTGATGTAGGTTAAATCTTTTCATCAAAGCTATCTACAATGGCGTCCGGGACATCGTATAGAAGCCGGGAAAAATGCAACAATCTTTGCAAGTTATCAAGGAGATCTTATTACCATTTACCCATGCAGAATTTTTAAATGTCTGTATCTGTTCTCCCGCTGCGCCAAAAAGCTGAGAGCTATGCTCAACAAAGGTCTTCTGACCTTTTCCAATATTGTAAAAACATCTCAGGTCTCTTATCATATCCCTGTGTTCCTTTGTTCCATAGGCTCGTCCCCACAAAGCCCTTGTAGTTTTGGTCCATGTCCGCCATTTTGGTCTACCTGAAAACTACGTCAGCAATATGCCAATCCCTTTATCGAAATCCAACAAGGCTTTTGCCTCTATGAATGCCTCCGCATCACTTTTAATTGCCTTGGCATCTATAAAAATTATGAACTCCTTCAATAAAAAAGAACACCATCAACAATATCCTGAAAAGGAACGAACCCCTGCTGCAACATTAGTGACTTTATGCAGCAGAGTGTGATCCCTATTGTTTCCTTCCGCCATTTCGTCTATCTTAGAAAAATCCTTAGTATTTAGGATTTGAAACGACCTCAATAACATCAATAATATTTCCCAAGTTTCCCTCACAAATCACCAACAACAGCAAAAAGTATACCAGTCCCTAACACGTAAATGTTTTAAAAGTGAATGTTTCCCACATCCTACAGGAAGGAAAACCACACTTTCACTTCATGGTCAAGGTTATCAGCTGATCAAAATCTGGGTGCAGTGAAAGACTGGAGAGAGAGAGAGAGAGAGAGAGAGAGAGAGAGAGAGAGAGAGAGAGAGAGAGAGAAGGAATTATTTATTTCCTTCCCTTTTCGTTACCAACCAAGAGCTTTTGCTGACTCGCCAAAACTTGGGTGCGCAGATCATTATCGTAAGCATTAGTCGATATCGACCTAACTCCTTGCATTCAACCAACACACACACTCACATAAAAAAGCAATACATTCTGCTCCCATAAAAAAAAAAAAAAAAAAAAAAAAAAAAAAAAAAACTATTCATGGCAATTAAAATTAAACCTCTAAACTGACCCTTTAATCCCGCAAATAAAATGAAATACACAAGTGAGAAAAGTGTTATCACAATGAAAAAATTAAAAGAAATACAGAACACTTAGTACGCCTTCATAAAGGAACAGCATGAGAACACTAAACACAATGAGGCTGACTATTCACAGCATTAGCGTGCTTATCTACCCACTCATGTGATCGCCGATTTCTATAAACTCGCGATGACCCTCTTGTATGCATCGATGACCTCGAATATCTCATCTCTAATGCCCGGGGAATTACAGTAACTACATTGTATGTATAACACACGTCATATTAAACCACACTTTGAAACGCCACTGCCTTAGAAGGTTGTGTTCTCGGTGAACATATCTGCTGACTACAGCCCAAAACACATGTCGGCGACAGAGTGGTAATTGACTAAAACCTAACTATAATCGCTTTTACTAACATCTATATGATTTCCTAAATCCTATGCACTCAACTAGTCTCTCCAGGAAGGTAATCCTTAGGCCTGATTGCCTTTCTCGACTACCACCACCTATTACAAGGGTCTGATTGACCCTGTCTGATAAAAGGAGAGAAATCACAATCTGGTAAAGTAACCTACCTTGGCGTCCACTGAACTGGCAACTCTGCAGATAAATCAAGTTATTAGATACAGGCTAAAACCAAACTCTGAAATGCAAAAAAAAAAATAAATAAATAAATAAATAAAAATAAAAAACAATACGAAAACCAAGAAAAATGAATTTGAAACCCCCAAAACAAGAAACGCCAAATCTCCCCATTATGATCATCTCAAAAATTTCACACACTACCTCTTTATATAAAGACATCAGTTCAATCACTATTTCTATTTTGCCAAATAACTAAGAAATAAAAGTAGTGACAATCGAATCCATCTGTAAAAGAAACCATAATTATCCGAAATATAATAAAAAAAATTTTTAAATAAAAATAAATGTAATTAGAATTTTTTTACGGTATTTCGGCTTTCTCAGGGTATCTGCAAATATTTAACTTGTTAACGAAGTTACTATTACCTTTTTGACGGCTCTTCTGCACTATGGCTCTACTACTATGCTGTTAAAAAAGAATGTGAGTTATTAATTCATGTTGTTGTTCTAATTAACATGAAATTAGGCGTGTTTTCCCGGAAGCATATTCCCGAACTGTAACCGAGTACCGAACGTTCCCTGAAAGAGTGGGACGAAATTAATTCAACAACTAACAATAGAATCTTCTTGAAAATAATCTCATTGAGTTTCCCGGCTACCTATTATCATTTGCCACTAACATGACCTAACCCATCCTAACCTAACCTAAAGGCATGGCAAAAAAAAAAAAAAAAAAAATAATAATAAAATAAAATAAAATCTGGGCTTATGCAAAACTAGTATAGTACATATTGGGATCTTTCTTCCCAGAAAGTGGATAGTGCTGTGAATGCACCTCACACGGTGCCTTTTAGGTATTACTCGAGGTTCTTTGCAGCATTCCCTTTCGTCCCTAGCTGCAACCCCTTTCATTCCTTTTAATGTACCTCCATTCATAGTCTCTTCCACCTTACTAGCGGCCCTCTTGTAACAATGGTTTCGTAGCGCATCTACTACTTTTTCCTTCTGATACACCTTTCAAACCTCTCTACTCTCAGCTTTCCTTTCGGAGCTGAATGTCCACAAAGGTCCCATCGCTTAGCCTTTGGCCTAATTCCTATCCTTCCTTCCAGGTGTGCCAGCTACTCCAGTCCTCCCTCTCCCGGAATCTCGATCCCGGGTTTCCTTAACAACACACCCAATCTTTCCTTTCACGTGTTTCTACACATCCCTCCTCGCCCCTATCGCAATCCTTTGAGGGCATTTTTAAGTGATACTCCCTAAGGACGGAAAACTGACGGTCTTTCGATAAGCTTTCAGGGTGATATTGATGGACTCAGACCGAAGAACTTCTCAAAGAACTCAGTTTCACAACAGGTTATCAGGACCCGCGTTTTCTTAGCTCCTGAGATGTTTAATTATATTTGTGGTGTGTTATGGTTCCTGGCTATGGAAAATCTATGTGTTAGCAATTTTTCATTGACACGCACATTCATAATCATTGTCAATGTTCAGGTTGTAGTATTCTTGCATTTCACCTTTTGTATATTAATAATTAATAACTGAACGAAATAATTAGCAATGCAGAATTATTAATGTCTCATTAACAAAGTTGTACCACTATTATTATTACTGTTTAATGCATTATTAATAAGAATCACCAAGAAAATATAATTCCACAGTTTATAAACTTATACAGTTTATTCCACCCCATAACTGACGACTATTGCCACCAACCTGCTCCTCTGTCATTTCGTTTATGCGGAGCGGTAATGTTGTCGCTGTGTAGATATCTCATATCTAGATATACTGGATCCCATTGGATAAAGAGAGAGAGAGAGAGAGAGAGAGAGAGAGAAAGAGAGAGAGAGAGAGTATATGACTTGAAACGGGTTGCTCACAGGTTTTATATTTGCATTTTGTAAGATATGGAATTCATAAAAAAAAGTATCAAAGCAGGATTTAAAAATGGGGTTATTGCTGAGAGAGAGAGAGAGAGAGAGAGAGAGAGAGAGAGAGAGAGAGAGAGAGAGAGAGAGAGAGAGATCCAGGGATATAGGGCAGTATGAATGTGGTAGGCTGAGTCTGTTAAGACGGAGGAAGGATTTGCCAATACTGTAGCTTAAGGTTTTCAAACATAGTTCATTTTGATCATTTAAGGCAGATATCGAAAATTTTTGTAGTTTTTGCTTTGTCTTGTTCTAGGGTTTTAGCCCTAGAACTCAAGTGGACAAGTGGGCAAGAGGAAATCATAAGATGACACAACTGGATTTGTTGTCGCTACACGAAACTGACCAGAGGAAGAGAAACGGTTTCATTTCGCCAAAGGAAGAAACTATTATTAGAAGAGGAGTGGAATCTATGACTGAATTCTCAAAGCTATTCAAGGACAAGGCGCATATTCTAAATAGAATATTATATAATTGTGCAGAAATGTTCCATATCTTAGCATTTAAAATTACTTGTATCGATAAATTGTGAGGAACACATTCACGATATATATATATAGGTATATATATAGGGTATATATATATATATAGGTATATTATATATATATATATATATATATATAGATATATTGACTATATATATATATATATGATATATATAGATATATTATATATATATATATATATATATGAATATATGAATATATCCTATATATATATATATATATATATATATATATATATATATATATATATATATATATATATATATATATATATATATATACAGAGAGAGAGAGGAGGGAGAGAGAGAGAGCATCGGACTTTACAACATGCATATGCATGTACCGTGTATTCTCGAATTATCTGTCTGTATATTAAATATATTTATATATATATATATATATATATATATATATATATATATATATAATATATATACATATATATTATATATATATATATATATATATATATATATATATATAATATATATATATATATATATATATATATATATACTTATAGACAGATAATTGAGAATAGTTCACTTTTCATTTGCTTTCTTTTTAATGCGCCTAATAATCTACCTAAGCCTCATCTTTTTATACATCTTATAACCTTGCTTCTGTTTCCTTCGTTTTATTTCACAATCCATCCGGCCTAAAAAAATCATTGCTATCTAACACTTCCATTATGGGCTCATCTTTTGTCCGCAATGCTCTTTGAAGCCCGCTGCCATCTGAAACCTAAGAAGGATGAAGGCTTTCTTCGTTAATCTAGATCATCCAGAGAAAGTGTTTGCCTTTCCTAAACATCTTAAAACATTCCTCAGACCTGATGTGTCCCCTTCAAAAGGTTTTCTAAGAACCTTCAAGGAAGAAGATAAAGCCGTTTTCATGTGTGCAGTTTCAACGAAGGTTATTTGAGAGGCAAACTATGTCAAGAAAGGCATGTTACATTTTCCCGGATCTGTTTACTCTTCTTCTTCGAAAAGATTTGCGGCAAGAACACCACCAGGAGGACTGAATATTCTGGATAAGGAAAGGCGTAAAATATTAAGTAATATTCAGACTTTTCGTAAGAAATATTCGTGTTTTTCGTCCTTCCTTCTCTTTCATCTCCAAAGGAGGAGGTTTTAGTTTGGCTTAATATTATCCTCCAATCTTAGGTTTATAATAATACGAACATTAAAAGTG
>NC_061095.1:42948417-42973650 GCF_015104395.2 Macrobrachium nipponense | reverse complement strand
AATTTTTAATAGACCTAAAATAAAAATCGAAAGAAAACTATATATATATATATATATATATATATATATATATATATATATATATATATATATATATATATATATTACATGACATACATCTGTCATCATTAACATAGGATTTTATTTGTTGTTTAGTAATGGAATTAAATATGTTCCTTATTATGTCCCAATACGAAAGGGTACCAAAGACCTGACAGAAAAGCTGCGCACAGCCGGTGGAAGCGTTTTCATCTACTCTTCTTTCAAGCATAAAGACCCAATGGTTCTGCAGAGACAATTTCGTCCTGTTTTGCTCTAATGGTAAATTTCGCATTAATTGCAGATAGTTAATACATATTTGAGGAAACTTTCATAATAATAGCCGAGTGATTCCTAACTGCATTTTAGGATTCAATAGAAACAGCCGGAAGCGGAATAGCAAAACCAGATACGAAGCAAATGATCCTGAAGGGGAAAAAAATGAGGTTTAAGACATGATAGTCTTGACAGAATGGCTTGGTCAGGAATGGAGGAATCGTTTCCTCTTTCTTCTCGTTTGTTGATGCTTACGACTTTGTTCCCGATTTAGTCATATAAAAACCCTAGATAACTGCTTTGGTTATTTTTTTTATGTATTTGTTTATTCATTTAACATCATCATTATTATTATTATTATTATTATTATTATTATTATTATTATTATTATTATTATTATTATTATTATATTATTACGAAAAAGAGAGGTGGGTAGTAGGTTTATGGATTTTTTGTCGTATTTGACAGATACTATGAAAAACGGAAGGGATTGGTAATCATTAGTGACTAGAAAGTAGAACATCAAGATAGTTATTGGCGTTTAATAGTAGTATTACGTGTATGGGTAGGTATTTTTAAGGTCATTTCAGCATACGCACGTCAGATGTGTTAGCAGAAACAAGAGAAGGAAATATGTAGGTAGGAAGTATAAACAGCAATTAGGATGGTAAACTAAAAAGAAAAAAAATAATCTCAGGAGCAAATGCGAACAGTAGAGTCAAAAATAGTAGATAAGGATATGAAGAGGATCATCGTCACCAAGGATTCTGAGTAAACAATGAATGTGGAGAAGTGTGTACCGGAAATGGCTAAGATTTTCATGTCACCTATCCTCATGTGAATATCTGCTTTGGGACGGCAGATTGTCATTTTTTGTAACATACGAGATTGGTGGAAAAGGGTGCCACATAGATCACCTTATGCTTGGGGGGGAAGGAGCAGTGTAAGAAATTGCAAGGCAAATCTTGTTGAGACATGTATTAAACAGCAAAGGTTGCTTAAGGTCAACTAGTCTCTTAGTTCGAAGAATTTCAGACTATGTTCCCACTCCAAAGAGTCCTGAGTTAAATAATTCTGATGACAAAGTTGCATTAATTGCCGAGACGCGAAAAGAACTCCCAATACAAGTCTTTTTTTGTTTGCACTGTATGATAATTTCATCACCTATGCAACAAATCGAAAGCTATGTATTTTTTCTCTGTGTAAATTTGTTCTTCAACGTTTTGTCTAGGAAAATCCGTTTTCTAACTATATAGAGTCAATATCAAGAAAGTAAGATCGACAGTAACGCCACCTGGGAGATTTGTTCCGCCTTCTTTTTACTCTCTTTGAATGTAAAAGCAGCCATCGAATCAAATAAATAAATTTGAAAACCGCCGTCACTTCATATCTTATGCAATATGATAAAGCACGATCTTCGCGGCCCTATCAACTTCTATCCCGAGAATGAATGAATCGGAACATCATAACTCTCCTCTCCAGTCCCTACCCCTCGTCTCTTCGTAAGTCCACCTCTACCGCCCCCCCCCCCCCCCCCTTCTCTCTCTCTCTTTCCATAACATTGTATTCATTTCCATATTGTGCCACACGATTTCCTTTGGATCTTGTCTAAATTTTCAACATCTCATTTCGTATTATGTATACATTCGATTTATAATTTACTCTGAGCTGACTTTACTAATATAACTTAAAGAATATGCACAGCTGATATTCCACTGGCCTATTAAGGATTTTAGAACTGTAATATTTTTATAATTAAGATTTATAGGAAATTCGGTCAACAACAAAATGCAAATTTACTGGAGATCATCGTTCTTTCTAGAGATGCCAGATGTCGCATATTGAACGATGTGTCCGAATATTTCAAAACACTGTTACTTTACTTTTGTTGACGAAGCTACGAAGGATCGTCTTATATTCTAAGAATTCTTTTATGAAGATAATTTCAAAAGAGGTCTTTTTCACTTGTTATTGCCAGTGTCCAAGTTTAGCCCTTAAATATGTCATGATTCTTGAATATAAATATATATATATATATATATATATATATATATATATATATATATATATATATATATATATATATATATATATATATATATATATATATATATATATATATATATATATATATATATATATATATATATATATATATATATATATATATATATATGTGTGTGTGTGTGTGTGTGTGTGTGTATGTGTGTGTATGTGTGTACGATAGGCCAGTGGAGAGAGAGAGAGAGAGAGCCAGTCTTCCATAGGTAAGGAATTAAGAACAGTTATTCATATATGTCATTAATAAATTAAAGCTTTGATCAGCCTTCAGCCTTCGGATCTAAATAGAAAGAACTAATTACAAAGAGATTACGAAGCGCATCACAGGATATTATCAAATCTTGAAATTTTAATTATTTCCTATCAGTGAATTACACGTTGGACATTTCATTTTCTAATTTTTTTTACTAAACAAATATCTTAAACAACTTACGTTTCTAAATTTATGTCTTATAAAATGTCGATAAAGTGTTGATAGTAAGAAGTTAATATAGAAATTAATGCAAAGATTAGAATACATCGTTTGCAGTTAAATAAAAAAAAAAATACGCACATACATTTTTGTCATGAAAGATGTATCACAGAGTATCATTTCATCAATTATAGTTTCTTTTAATGCAACACTGTTACACGTCATAGGCACTGAAATTTATAATTCTGCTCTATAATATTAACGTGATATTAAATGTTAGCTTCTTTTTTCATGGGTTTGTAATTGAAATGTCATTTTATTTTATATGATGGTATTCTTTGCTTGCAACTGCATTTCTCGTCTGTATTTCAGTCAGCTTTATTTTTTTCAACCTTAACTTTTTAGAATTAACGTTATATATTCTTATAAATTTCCCTAAGCATATACTACGTTGGTCGACTCCAGGGGGTGGGGGGTTGGGTTGGGGTGGTTGGGGGTGCTATTCTACATGACGAGGGTGCTGACCATGTTCAGGTGGCAGTAGACTCGTAAGGAGATGCTGTTGTTCGAACTCTTTGGTGTTATGCCGCTGCCAGTTATCATTCCTGCGACCTTGACCTCAACCTCAAAATGGGTGTGATATACGGCTTTCAAGGTGTAAGCCTTTTCAAGGTGTAAGCCTTTTACTTGTAAGAATGAAAGTGCATTTCACATCAATTCAGGTATAATGGTTAATCTTATTATTTTTTCCTTACTTTGGCATTTCACATCAACAATCATTTCCGCTAGCATAGACTCAAAGGTCAATAATTTTCATTCACACTCACGAAAAGGAAGACCTTCTCGACACATAACGTTAAGAAAGAGAAGCAACAATGTCTAGAGTTTATGGGTTGAGTACAATTTTGGAGTTCAGTCTGGAAGTTTAGTCTGTTCTCTTTCTTCCAATGAAATTTCTTTTCGTTGACGCCTTCGCAATACATTTGCTTCCGAGGTGTAGACGCTATCATGGAAATTACTTGGTGGTTTTTTTATGGGTCATATGGAGAAAGAATTTTTAAATAATTTCCAGAAGAACTTTAAACAAATATATTACAGGAGGTATGTTGATGATACTTTTGCTTTATTGAGACATACCTGGCACTGTCAATTATTTTTCGAATATATTAATAATATACATCCTAAAAGGACGTTTACTTTAGAACAAGAAAAGGACAACATTCTTGTTTTTTTTTAAATGTTAAGATTATTAGACATAACCATAGCTTTAGTACCTCTGTTTTCCGGAAAAATACTTTTACAGGTCTAGGCAGCAGCTTTTTCGTTCATGTTTTCATTTTTTTAAAATAAATGCAATCGCCATTCTTGTTTATAGAGCCCTTAGATATTGAAATTTAATTTTTAGTGGAGCATTTCACACTCAAAAAAAATAATTCCCCAAAAATTGTTTTTAATATTATCAACAAAATGTTGACAAACTTTGTTTCCAAACTTACATTGAACTTTAACGTTCTCAAATTAAATATGTCTGCCCCAATTCCTTTTATTCATTCCGACAATTTGCGTCCCAAAGTTAAGCAAATTATCGAAAAGGAACTAGGATTTTTAAAATTAAACATCATTCCTATGAATCGTAAGAGAATTAGAGGTTTCTTCGGTATAAGGACAAACTTCAAGAATTCATGAGATCCAACATATTATATAAATTTCAATTACCAAGATGCCTTGGTAATGACGTTGGATCCTCTCGAAGACTGTTGCAGGTTCGATATGACAGCCATCTAGGTCTTAGTTATAGGACAGGGTCAAGAATATCCAATCCAGGAATTTATAATTTTAGAACTCATGCATCCAAATGCAAAATTACAGCGGAAAAAAACTGTTTCGCAATAATAGGCACTATTAAACAAACAGCCTACTTAAGAACCCTTGAGTCTTCATTTATCCAGCACCTTCTCCAGGCTTAAACTCCAATGTTTCTTCGTCTCCTCTCTCTCTGGCCTAAGTGTTGTCTGGGCATGTACGAACTGCTGTGGTCACTAAGCCATTTCCCTTCCTTGAATAGGTAACCTTCCTCATTTTTCATGCTTTTATTTTAAAATTTCAAATGATTTAATTTTAGCTGATATTTGTGATAATTCGTCTTTTTGTCTGGTAAATTATTATAAACAGTTTTAATTTTGGGAGACTGATGATGTGTTGAAACAACATGAAACGTTTCAAGTTTCTAATAAAGCATGTTCTTAGACTTGTCTTCCTGGGGCTCCTGAATGTTTTGCCATCGATCATCCTGATGTACTGTATATACGTATATATATATAGTTATATATATATTAGTAATATCTATATATTCTATAATATTGTATATATATATATTACTCTAGATATCTCATATACTATATAATATTTGCATATATAATGTTATATATATATATATATTAATATATAGATATATATAAAATGTTATATATAATGTATTATATAATGTTATTCTATATTATATAATATATGATATATATATAATAAGATATATAATTATATAATATATATATATAATATAAATACTAACTTGTAATTCAAAACCGTTATCGAATTAATTTTTTTAGTGTTAAGTGATAATTGTAGGGTGCACATTAAAAATTGATTATGAAATTTACTGTCACTCTGACAATTATTAAGAATTTAATTTACCGAGCATATCAATGTTCGAAATGACAATAATGACTAGTTAACCTCCAATCTAATAGGAAGGCAGGCTTTTGAAATGTGACCACACTTTCAATGTTCATATTATTACAAACCTAAGATTGGAAGATAATATAAAGCCAAACTAAAACCTCCTCCTTTGGAGATGAAAGGAAAGGAAGGACGAAAAACACGAATATTTCTTACGAAAAGTCTGAATATTATTTAATATTTTGCGCCTTTCCTTATCCAGAATATCCAGTCCTCGTGGTGGTGTTCTTTCAGCAGATCTTTTCGAAGAAGGAGAGTAAACAGATCCGGGAAAATGTAACACGCCTTTCTTGACATAGTTTGCTTCTCAAATAACCTTCGTTGAAACTGCACATATGAAACCGGCTTTATCTTCTTTCTTGAAGGTTCTTAGAAAAACTTTTGAAGGGGACACATCAGGTCTAAGGAATGTTTTAAGATGTTTAGGAAAGGCAAACACTTTCTCTGGATGATCTAGATTTACGAAGAAGGCCTTCATCCTTCTTAGGTTTCAGAAGGCAGCGGGCTTCAAAGAGCATTGCGGACAAAAGATGAGCCCATAATGGAAGTGTTAGATGGCAATGAATTTTTTAGACCGGATGGATTCTGAAATAAAACGAAGGAAACGGAAGCAAGGTTATATGATGTGTAAAAAGATGAGGCTTAGGTAGATTATTAGGCGCACTAAAAAGAAAGCAAATGAAAAGTGAACTATTCTCAATTATCTGTCCATATATATATATATATATATATATATATATATATATATATATATATATATATATATATATATATATAAATTATATATATATATATATATATATATATAGATTATATTATATATCTATATATATATATATTAGTATACGGACAGATAATTGACAATACACGTACATGCATACGCACGCAAACACAGACACTATATATATATATATATATAATATATGGATATATATATATATATATATATATATATATATACATATATATATATATATACATATATATTGTGTTTACTTGCGTATGCATGTACGTGTTTGGTTGAGAAAGAGGTATCACTGCAATTTTAACATGAACCTAATAAGCCCTGGCAGCACATCAGAGCAAAGAGAAGGTTTCCCGATTCCATTCCCGTGTTGAATCAACCAGGAATCGAGAGAAATGGGTGGCGTCAGATTTAATAGACATCGCCCAATGGAATCTGGTGTTTGGAGTCGCCCACTGAATTCCAAGTGGTCCTTCGACAGAACAAACCTTCGAATCTCCATTTATTTATGAATGAAGAGTCGATTGGATGAAGGTGTCAATTTCTGTCACTGAGGGTCAGGAAAATAAGGGAATAAGTCATGCAAATCGGCACAACAGTCTAAAGTCCACATATTGCATAGACTGCGAATGTTGTATTATTTGTTCAAAAATAGTCAATTGTAAATTGAAAATAATCGATTTATATATAAGTTTGTTTCTGCAAAAGAAAATGAAACTAGAATTCTCTTAAACCTAGAATCAATCATTTTTTCATCTTGCTACAGCAGAAGGTTTCTCTTTTTTTTCTATATTTCAATTGACACACATAATACCTCTTTATATGTAATAGAGTGGATATGAACATACACATTTGTCTTTATGTGGTCATTCAATATGTACTAGCTTAAATTTACTAACAAATATATTCAATACTCTTAGGTTGCCTATATATATATATATATATATATATATATATATATATATATATATATATATATATATATATATACATATATATATGTAATATTATATATATATATATATATATATATATATATATATATATATATATATATATATATATATATATATATATATATATATATATATATATATAAAGCGGGAGGGAGAAAAGATGAAACAAGCATCTGACCTCAGAAGATGGAGAAAGCCCAAAATTCTTTCAATGTAATTGATTGTGCTGACGCTTCAGGACCGCGAGTCCCATTTTCAAAGCTACAATTAAAAAAGAACAACAGAATTAAAAAAAGACTCAGATTAATTCCTAATAAGAATTTTTTAACACAAAGGAATGCAAGTAAAAGGAACAGCGGTAGTTCTTCGGTCTTCAGCACTACCAGGTAATCAATGCTATCTTCTGTTGTACCTCCCTTCACACTTCTTCATGTTAAAGAATAACTTTTTATTATGTATTAATCTGAGTCTAATCTTAATTTTGTTGTTTTTTTTTTATTTGTAGCTTTGCAAATGGGGTTCATAGTTCTAAAACGTCAACACAACCAAACACATTGAAAGAATTTTGGAATTTCTCCTTCCTCTGAAATCCGATGCTATATCATCTCTCTCTCTCTGTCATATATATATATATATATATATATATATATATATATATATATATATATATATATATATATATATATATATATATATAGTATGTATATATATCGTGAATGTGCTCCATATAATTTATCGATAAAAGTATTTTTAAATGCTAACATATGGCACTATTGTCGAAAAGTAATGAAACATTTCTGCACAATTATATATTATTCTATCAAGAATATGCTCCCTGTCCTTGAGTAGCTCTGAGAATTCAGTCATAGATTCCGCTCCTCCTCTACCAATAGTTTCTTCCTTTGGCTAAATAATAACGTTTCTCTTCCTCTGGTCAGTTTCGTGTAGCGAGAACAAATCCAGATGTGGCACCAGATGATTTCCTCTTGCCCACTTGTCCACTGGAGTTCTAGCGCTAAAACCCTAGAACAAGACAAAGCTAAAACTAAAAAAATTTCCGATATCTGGCTTAAATGATCAAAATGAACTCTGTTTGAAAACCTTAAGCTACAGTATTGGCAAATCCTTCCTCCGTCGTAACAGAACCAGCCTACCACATCCCTACCCCCCTCCATCACCGGATCTCTCTCTCTCTCTCTCTCTCTCTCTCTCTCTCTCTCTCAGTAATAACCACACTTTTAAATCCTGCTTTGATACTAGTTTTTATGGATTCTATATCTTACAAAATGCAAATAAAAAAACCTGTGAGCAGCCCGTTTCAAGTCATATGCACTCTCTCTCTCTCTCTCTCTCTCTCTCTCTCTCTCTCTCTCTCTCTCTATCCAATGGGATCCAGTATATCTAGATATGAGATATCTACACAGCGACTACATTACCGCTCCGCATAAATGAAATGACAGAGAAGCAGGTTGGTGGCAATAGTCGTCAGTTATGGGGTGGAATAAACTGTATAAGTTTATAAACTGTGGAATTAGATTATCTTGATGATTTTTATTAATAATGCATTAAACAGTAATAATAATAGTGGTACAACTTTGTTAATGAGACATTAATAATTCTGCATTGCTAATTATTTCGTTCAGTTATTAATTATTAATATACAACGGTGAAATGCAAGAATACTACAACCTGAACATTGACAATGATTATGAATGTGCGTTTCAATGAAAAATTGCTAACACATAGATTTTCCATAGCCAAGAACCACAAGACACCATCAATATAATTAAACATCTCAGGAGCCTAAGAAAACGTGGATTCTGATAATCTGTTGTGAAACTGAGCTCTTTGAGAAGTTCTTCGGTCTGAGGCCGTCAATATCACCTTGAAAGCTTATTGAAAGACCCGTCAATTTTCTGTTCCTTAGGGAGTATCACTTAAAAATGCCCTCAAAGGTTTGCGATAGGGACGAAGAGGGATGTGTAGAAACACGTGAAAGGAAAGATTGGGTGTGTTGTTAAGGAAACACGGGATCGAGATTCCGGGAGAGAAAGGACTGGAGTAGCCGACGCACCTGGAAGGAAGGATAGGAATTAGGCCAAAGGCTAAGCGGTGGGACCTTTGTGGACATTCAGCGCCGAAAGGAAAGCTGAGAGTAGAGAGGTTTGAAAGGTGTATCAGAAGGAAAAACTAGTAGATGCGCTACGAAACCATTGTTACAAGAGGGCCGCTAGTAAGGTGGAAGAGACTATGAATGGAGGTACATTAAAAGGAATGAAAGGGGTTGCAGCTAGGGACGAAAGGGAATGCTGCAAAGAACCTCGAGTAATACCTAAAAGGCACCGTGTGAGGTGCATTCACAGCACTATCCACTTTCTGGGAAGCAAGATCCCAATATGTACTATACTAGTATTGCATAAGCCCAGAATTTTTTTTTTATTATTTTTATTTGCCATGCCTTTAGGTTAGGTTAGGATGGGTTAGGTTATGTTAGTGGCAAATGGTAATAGATATCCGGGAAACTCAATGAGATTATGTTGAATTAATTTCGTCCTACTCTTTCAGGGAACGTTCGGTACTCGGTTACAGTTCGGGAATATGCTTCCGGGAAAACACGCCTAATTTCATGTTAATTAGAACAACATGAATTAATAACTCACATTCTTTTTTAAATGACTGTGAATTATGTTCTGTTAAAACACATAATTCCATCTAATGAAAGGACCCCAGAAAACCGCCAAAAGGGAGTAAGTTAATGCACTAACTTTCTACCTTTTGTGATTGATATGTGATCCTTTTATTTAACATCATACTAGTAGAGCCATAGCGCAGAGGAGCCGTCAAAAATGTAATAGTAACTTCGTTAACAAGTTAAATATTTGCAGATACCCTGAGAAAAGCCGAAATACCGCAAAAAACATTTTCTAATTACATTTATTTTTATTAAATTTTTTTTTATTATATTTCGGATAATTATGGTTTCTTTTACGGATGGATTCGATTGTCACTACTTTTATTTCTCAGTTATTTGGCAAAATAGAAAGAGTGGTGGAACTGATGTCTTTATATAAGGAGGTAGTGTGTGACATTTTTGAGATGATCATTAAGGGAGAGATGGCGTCTCATGTTTTTGGGATTTGCAATTCATTTTTCTTGGCTTTCGTGCTAATTTTTTTTTTTTTTTTTTTTTGGGGGGGGGTTTTTTTTTTTTTTTTGGGGGGGGGGGATATAGACAACTTTTGTATTTCAGAGTTTGGTTTTAGCCAGGATCTAATGACTTGATTTATCTCCAGAGTTGCCAGTTCAGTGGATGCCAAGGTAGGTTACTATACCAGATTGTGATTTCTCTCCTTTTATTAGACAGGGTCTAATAAAAGGTGGTGGTAGTCGGGAAAGGCAATCAGGCCTAAGGATTACCTTTCTGGAGAGACTAGTTGAGTGCATAGGATTTAGGAAATCATATAGATGTTAGTAAAAGCGATTATAGTTAGGTTTTAGTCAATTACCACTCTGTCGCCGACATGTGTTTTGGGCTGTAGTCAGCAGATATGTTCACCGAGAACACAACCTTCTAAGGCAGTGGTGTTTCAAAGTGTGGGTTAATATGACGTGTGTTATACATACAATGTGGTTACTGTAATTTCCGGGCATTAGAGATTAGATATTCGAGGTGATCGATAGCGCATACAAGAGGGTCATCGCGAGTTTATATAAATCGGCGATCGCATGTGTGAGACGATAAGCACGCTAATGCAGTGAATAGACAGCCACAGTGTGTTTAGTGTCCTCATGCCGTTCCTTTATGAAGGCGTAAGTGTTGGTATTTCTTTTCATTTTTTTCATTGTGATAACACTTTTCTCACTTGTGTATTTCCTTTTATTTGCGGGATTAAAGGGTCAGTTTAGAGATTTAATTTTGATTGCCATGAATAGTTTTTTTTCATGGGAGCAGAATGTATTGTTTTTTTTCTGGTTATGAGGCATTCAATTGGAACTGCGTTTATAGGGGATTAATCCATTCAGAGGAATATATGGCTCCGACCATTTAATTTATTTTATGTGAGTGTATGTTGGTGAATGCGAGGATTTAGGTCGATATCGACTAATGCTTAGGCTAATGATCTGCGCACCCAAGTTTTGGCGAGTTAGCAAAAGCTCTTGGTTGGTAACGAAAAGGGAAGGAAATAGATAACTCCTTCAGTCATTCTTTCTCACTCTCTCTCTCTCTTTCTCTCTCTCTCCAGTCTTTCACTGCACCAATGACCCAGATTTTGATCAGCTGGTAACCTTGACCATGAAGTAAAAGTGTGGTTTTCCTTCCTGTAGGATGTGGGAAACATTCACTTTTAAAACATTTACGTGTTAGGGACTGGTATACTTTTTGCTGTTGTTGGTGATTTGTGAGGGAAACTTGGGAAATATTATTGATGTTATTGAGGACATTTCAAATCTTAAATACTAAGGGTTTCTCTAAGATAGACAAAATGGCGGAAGGAAACAATAGGGATCACACTCTGCTGCATAAAGTCACTAATGTTGCAGTAGGGGTTCGTTCCTTTTCAGGATATTGTTGATGGTATTCTTTCTCAGCCAGTGTAGATTTTTATTGAAGGAGTTCATAATTGTTTTAGATGCCAAGGGAATTAAAAGTGATGCGGAGGCATTCACAAAGGCAAAAGCCATGTTGGATTTCGATAAATGGGACTTGGCACATTGCTGACGTAGTTTTCAGTATACTAAATGCCGGACATGGACAAAACCACAAGCGTTTCTGGGGACAGCCTATGGAACAAAGGAACACAGGGATATGATGAGAGACCTGAGAGGTTTTTACAAGATTAGAAAAGGTCAGAAGACCTTGGTTGAACATAGCTCTCGGCTTTTTGACGCAGCGGGAGAACGGATACAGAAATTTAAAAATTCTGCATCGGTAAATGATAATAAGATCTTGATTAATTGCAAAGATTCTTGCATTTTTTCTCGGCTTCTATACGATGTCCCGGGCGCCATTGTAGATAGCTTTGATGAAAAGATTAAACCTACATCAGATGAGGAACTGATTTATTCTCATCAGAAACACATGTCCAAATTTCCCACAATTGATATCACATTTTTTAACGTGTCTGGTCTAAGGAGTTCAATACAAAAGGATTTAAGTTTCCTCTCTCCCCGATTGTGTGCAAAAGTGGAATATGAGAGGATCAATGGATCAAGGGCAACAGCATTGCGTTGCTTCAATTGCAATAAACCAGGGCACAAAAAGAAACTATGCAGAGTCAAATATTGTGGATTATACAAAAGTGTAGATCACTCTATTGGCGGTCTTGTCTGTCCCAGAAACTGAGGGATGCATGACCCACACCTCAGAAATCTGGGAGTTCTAATATAGAGCTTCCCAAGCAGGTCATTCAAAGGGACAAAGAGATCTGCAAAATTTTTGGAAAGCCAATCAACAAAAATGGTAGAAATGATTTGTAAATGCCATTCTGGTCTCATGGGGAATTAGTACATGCTGCGATGTCACATTTTTGGCTGTCGTGGAAAATTCATATAGATTTTTGGCATTTTTTTCTGAGGTCATGTTGACATTGTTTAGCTTGTTAAAGAAGATCGGGTGGTATCGCCAGAGACGGAAATTTTTTGCTGCAAATTGCACAATTTTCGAACTGTTTGATTGTTTATGGGGATGTGAAGTGTGATATACCCTATTTTTGTGCATACCAGTGCAATGGAGTAAAACAGTATTTTTCTTATTACTTTATCATAAGTCACATTCTGTGAGAAGAAATTATTGTGAAATACATGTATTTAATACTTTTACTTACCATCAGATTTAGTTATTTTTGGTATTTTTATGAAATGACGGTATGACAGTTAACCTCTGTTGCAAAACTGAGACACTTTGATTGTTTAAATAAACGAACAGTAAAATCGTATTTTCCTAAAACAAGTTCATGTCAAGTTCTGATATTCATTCAGTTTCAGATTCGTCCCTTGCTTTGCCCACATCAGCCAAGTTTTTACATTCATCTGATCACACTTGCACAATTTGGTTTTCACGGCAGGAACATCGCCCACTGCATTGACTCTTTGTGCATTTACACCGAACTAACTGTAAGATGGAATCTGGAGCCAGAGGTATTCTGCTTATCATGGGAACAAAATGTTCCGAAGTGTCACCAAATTCAGTTGATGCTGGAACGGTTGGTTGTGGAATTAAGGCCTGCCTCCAGATTAAGCACTGATAATGTGCCCATCGAATGTGCTCATACAGTGATCCTTGTGTTGGGGGCAGCTTCTTGATTGCTTGTTTGGTGTCCAGTCCACAAAAATGAAACCATCTGAGTGCCGCAGCTTGACTAATATCTGCGTTCTTTGGAGCGAATAACTTGCAGATGAATGCTTCACAATGATCCAGCACTTCACAGGATGGTTCACTTTCCTATCCCAGACAAGCAATTGCACCAACAATGTCATCATCACAGTCTATAAACACCCTCCATCATAAAGTTTTGCTCTGCCAGTTGTGTCATACCCGCTTATTGCATGGAATCCCATTAAGGTTTGAGCACGTTCCTCACCAAGTGCATTTTGGATAGGCAACAAAGGCAGTATACGTCAACTGGTTCTAGTGCCCATTATTGTAGCTGCATCCTCGCCTAAGACTGCCAAATCGGGTATGGCAAGTACCAGCATATCTGTATTCTGGGAGTAGATGTGAACAGTAAGTCGAAGTTTGCATGCTTCGCTGGCTTAGTATTTCAGCAACGTATCTCCTTTGTCATGCTTGGCAGCATGGCAACTGCCAGCTGTGTTGGACTGTATGGCTTGACAACTGATAGTGTTATGTCTGCTATGCAGTTGACAACAGTCTGTTGGGCCAAGAATTTTGTCAGACGCTCCTTCGTCTTGATCCTACAGAGGAACTTGTTGAGATCTTTAATACACTTGTTTATGTCGACTTTGTATTCTGTTCCCCTGGAAAGCTATGCTCCACTGTGACGCTGTCTTGTTATTTCTTTCAATGAGGAATGACATTGGTCAAACGCCAACTAGCACTTTGAGTAAGGGCAACTTTTGGAGTTGATGGCATTGACGAAATGCTCTGCCAGGTCTCCGCGTGATATTTTGTCCTGGAAAACGGCCATCTTATGATCTATTGTCATAGCATCAATGATAACAGAAGCTCTATCAAGTGGTAAGTCATCTGGTAGAGGTGCATCAGCTTGGCCATTTTCAGGTGATCCATGGTTCTCTAGATGGTGAATGAGCTGTGATTAGCCGTGGCATGAATGCAACAAGCCATCTGGTGTCATCAGCATATGAGTGATTGGGGAAAACTCGTATGTACTGATAGCTTCCTTCAAGTAAACATATCTGGATGATTGGGTCAGGATCAGAAGCCTTGACATCAACGAGTTTGAAGCTTTCAAGGTAACTTGTTCTCCTCCAGTCTTTGTGCAGTTAGATTTGTTATTGTCGTTCCAACCTAGATGTCATCTTTCCCCAGAGGTTCTGATCACTGCAAATTTGTTCGTCCACAAACTTCTGATATGCAGATGAACTATGTTCCATTGTGGCAAGAATATTTTTCTGTACATCTTCCTTGAAGATGATATTTTTAGTAAGGTGCATAAGCTTATGTTCTGAGCCAGTTTGCACTGAACTTCCTTCAGGCAGTGTACTTGTTTCTCATGCTGCTGAAGTTTTGTCTGTGACAGATCATGGTGCTGAGTTGGAACATCAGATGCCAAACCAAGCATTTCTTCAGTTTCCTTGGATAAACGTGAAAGCTAAGTTGTACTCAGTCAATACTTGTGCAGGGTTTCTGGACTGGTGGTGATTTTGTCGATTCCTCCATCTGCTTTGTGTGTTTTTTAAACATGCTCTTGGGCCTGGTCAACTCTGACAGCTGTGGAATTCACTCAGTCTTTTTGACCACAAAGCCGCCATTAACAGACTCTTCCCAGATATCAGGGTGACTATCCTTTAGGCTGTATATACGGGCAATATATTCAGGAGTATGCATCGCATAGTCCATTCTATTCTGTATGAAAAACCAAACACACATATTTTCCAGTGATGCCAATTGGACGTCCCACATGTCACATCGTGTGCTACTTTGGAACAACAAAAGATTCTCAACTTACTGCATATACATCTTGGCCCACCTAAACATTGGCTAATTCTGTCATTTTCAGTCAAAATCACGCATCAGTTTTGGTAGCTTGAGCTAATGAATCTTTTGCACAAAGGCATGTTGACATTCTGTGCTTTTGCATTCATTTGAGAGGATCACAGCTACATCTTTCATTGCAGGGTAGATTTCCGGATGTTCCTCAAAGAATGCCTCAAAGTACATATCTGAAAATACCTGGAAGGAAATTTTTGTCACATGTAACTTCTTAACTGAAGTGATTCCAGCTCAGTATTTGACAGACAACAGCTGTACCATAAAAGCCACTTTCGACCCCCAACTCATCAAGGCCACTTCCTTCGAATGTTTTCCCAAGACAACATAATTAAAAAAAAACAAAAAAGCAAAAGAACAAATTCTTGTAAAATTAGCCGCTTTCTTGGATTTAGGGGTCTGTATATGTCCTATCATTCAAAATACTGAATTCCATGACTTTATTTCATTACACAAACATCTTAGTCATCATTGTGTTAATAATTAAACAAAATATAATGTATAAAGGGCTTAGAATTTGCAAAGATGGACAAAGTATCCCTATTTTATGCCGAAAATTCAATATGACCGACTTTATTCCAAGATGAAACCCAGGAGAGAAAGATAATGGAGTTAAAAAAACAAAATCAGTGCATCTGAATAGATTCTATTAATGAGAACGATAAATAAAAATTATATATATATATATATATATATATATATATATATATATATATATATATATATATATATATATATATATATAAATTAAGCAGACATACGAGAAATAACACATGAACGCAATAAACATTTGAATATCACTGGTTTAAACGGTTTATCCACTGTCCACTGGTTAATGGCATAATGAGGTAGTTATTGCTTATGTGTATACCTGAGAGCTCGCACACACACACACACATACACGTTCAGACATGTAATTGGAACCGGTCTCGATAGCTAGTTTACCAGATAAAATCATTCGTTACAGTAGAATGTTTAACGGTTTATGCACAAGACAATCGACTGAGGGGAGGTTTTCCATAACAGAATCACTATAATCCTTTGAAATTATTACCAGTATATTTATATATAATAATCTTTTATCTCTCTATCTTGCTTTTAATGCAATATTACTTAAATAGAGTATCTGTTGTCGCGAATTCCTCGACGACAATATTCATCAGTAACTGCCAGGTGTTATCGTCTTATAAGCCTACCTAAAGGGACAGCTCCTAGCCCTTACACAAGGGCAACTGAATTAGACACAACTATGGTTTTATAATTTTATGAAAAAAAATATATATCCTCCTCTCATGACTACACTTAAATACTACACATAAAACTTACAGCGGAACGCTTATCGCCTTACAGTAACACAAGACTGCCACGTGGTCGCGTGGCCACGAGAAGCTTCTAAAACAAGTTACAAAAGTCGCAGAAACTCACAGGAAACTCCCAACATTATCCCGAATTGAGATTATTAAAACTGGTAACAACAACACGAACATTACTCAAGCGATGGCTATGATTAATACAGATTAAATCAATTAAACTCACATCAACTCACAATTGCCTCATCGTAGAAATGAAATTGCTCGCAGATGCTAGCGCTCACCGTTTCAACATCTGTCTTGCTCGGAGTCTCTCCAGGGAAGGAGGCGTCAAGCTCTCATCGTAGCGAGTGGGTCATTTTCGCATCTTTTTATTTTCATAATAGGGACTTAATTCCTTCAAATGAATTTAAATCTTGACAAATTAATATGTACTTAATTATTCCACGGGCTTTTGAAAAACTATTACTCAACAATTTCAATAAGGATAATGTATCTGAATGGAGAACCATCACGTCTCTGTCGCCAATTGGTTTATGTGGAGGTTTTAACTAGGGTTTGGGCAGAAATTAGTCGCGGAAAAATTGTGCACTCATTGTTTCACAGTTGTGTTGTGTAAAAAATAAGTTTATTTTGAATTTGGTAACCAATATGATGTTTGAATACAATGGTTTATAATTAGCAAATTGTGAGCTACGTTCTTTCAAACCAAACCCTGGAACTAATTTTCATCTATTCATTCAGACGAAACAACATATTTTCCCCACAGTCCTTTAAAGTACCTGATTGAAATGGTATTTAATTTTTTTTTTTTACTCTGTGCTTTCCTAGAACTTGCGTATCTACACCGAAAAGAGCTTCTCAAAGTGAGTGCATATTATTGGGAGGTAGGCTTGAGAGCCAGCGTGCTTTGATCTGTGTGTCACCAGAGACTCGAGAAAAAAGGCCTCAGCCACCAGCTATTGTTTCCTGTATTTATTTTCTGCTCAGAAATTCGAATTTTTCCTTTAAAACAGACATTACAATGATTAATCGCATCAAACATCGCGTTATGCTGCAATAAGATTTTGTATTTTCGCCACATTGTTTTCAAATTAATATTGTTAAAAACTATTCAAAAAATTAAAGGATTTATAAATATTTTACAGAAAGCAAGGAAAAGATAGAAAGACCATGACACTGAAGTTCTCAATAACATGCCTTATGTTTTGGGTAAGAAAATATAGATATAAGCATTTTCCTTATAAATATTAAGACAATATTAGATATGATGCTTTGTTGTATTCGAAAATGGCTACCAATAATATTCCAAGGATTATAATCCCAAACATGTGGTTGAAGCCAGATTCTTACACATTTAGATAGATTATCTTAAAGAAGATAAATCGTTTATCTATGTTGAAGTGTGTCAAGGTACACACTTAGTTGGGTTTTTACCAATCTAATAGTGAAAGGCCAAGGGATATTTTCCTTCCTCTCATTCCAGTCCCCTGGCTTCCGGAGCAAGCTGTCCACGAATCCACGTTTCTCTCCGTCTGCTTCCAGGGCAAGCTGTCCACAGAATTCCACAGGTTTCTTTCCGGTCTGTGCTGGAACTACGGGCGTAAGTTTTTCTTTCTTTTAGCACACGGGTTTTATTGACCTCTAAAACGACGCTATTGTACAGGACTGAGCCGGTCCTGCCACAGTCACAAAAATAATCGTTGTGGTCTTGTCCCCAACAAGTTAAATTTGCTTTAGGGACTGCAGGCATTCAACACACGCGGTGGTTGGATTTTCCCATGGACGACTTTTTTATTTTTCTTTATTTCTTTTCATTCTTTTCTATTCTTATTTCCTCAAATATAATTCAAATGATTCAGTATATGGTTGTTCCCGATTATTTTTCATATATTTTTTTTTTATATCTTGTTCTTCCTAGGCTTACAGCAAAACACTTTTCTTCTGCAACGGACAAGCAATGTCTTCCAGAGAGAGAGAGAGAGAGAGAGAGAGAGAGAGAGAGAGAGAGAGAGAGAGAGATACTCTGTGAAATTGATTTTGTCTATTGATATAGATTTTAAGGTAATCAGAGTATTTCTCTCTCTCTCTCTCTCTCTCTCTCTCTCTCTCTCTCTCTCTCTCTCTGGAAATTGCTTGTCCGTTGCAGAAGAAAAGTGTTTTGCTGTAAGCCTAGGAAGAACAAGATATAAAAAAAATTTGTAAACTGGTAAACATTTTGTAAACTGCCCGTCGTGAACTTGATGGCAAGGGAAAGGAAATGGTGAAGTAAGAATTGACGATGGTTAAATGGGGATTGGAGCGAGTGTAGGTGTGCACAAGAGAGAGAAACTTTTGCGCCTGTTACTACAAAAATGATGCTAGAAATATTTCGTCACAATATAAAAAGAAAAAATGATAAGTAATCAGAATATCTTGACAGTTATTTCTGTCTTTATTCACTAAAGTTACAACCATAAACGTCAGCAATATTTTCTTCATCAAATAAGTCCCGTGTTGTTTTCCTTTGGAGACACCTTTATTTTTGCAACGTTAATTCGTCTCCCATACTTACAGGAAAACAACACAGTGGTTGCACCGCATTCATACTTTAAACACACACACACATTCACATATGCCTACACTCCCTCCAATCACCATTTAACCATCGTCAATTCTTACTTCAACATTTCCTTTCCCTTGCCAGCAAGTTCACGACAGGATGTTTGCAAAGTGTTTACCCCAAGTTTGTCAGAACCTTTCACCCTGATTACATATAACACTGCCTTATTTACTATGGTATCATTAATCCTGCTTTATTACGAAAACAATTATCCTAATGGAGATCGTCAAAGTAATATGCTATTTTTAAGGTCGACAGAAACTTAGTTTAGGACACAGTATCATAGAACTCAAAGGAGATGAAACAGTTTTCTCTTCTCTTCTCTCTCTCTCTCTCCCTCTCTCTTCTTTCTCTCTCTCTCCTCTCGCTCTCTCTCTCTCGTCGTTCGATCCTCTCCCATCTCCTCATCCCCCTCTCTCACGCGTCTCTCTCGGTCCAAATCTCTCTTTCGTCCCCTTCCTCCATCCACTCTCTCTCTTCTTCGCGAGCGAAGACCCTTTCTCATCTCTCTCTCTCTCTCTCCCTCTCGGGACAGGATTGCTCATCCTCTCTCGTCATCTCTCATCTATCTCATCTCTCTCATCTCTTCTCTCTCTGTTAAATGCCTTAATTGTTCTAACCATGCAGTAACGCTACAATGAAAGTAACTCCCCTGAAAATAGGAGCATTTTGTGCAGACCACTACAAAACTACCTCCCACCTCTCTCTCTCTCTCTCTCTCTCTCTCTCTCTCTCTCTCTCTCTCTCTCTCTCTTCTCAATCAAGAAAATTTCGCTGTAATGGAAATGCACTTTATGTATTGTTATTCCGAAAAAAACTTGATGAGGGATTGAAATGAAAAAAATAAAAAAATAATTTATTTATTGGCAAATGAGGTATAATTTTACCTATGAAATATCTTCTCATTCTGACAAACATAACGATGTCGACATCGCAGAGGCTATATTTCTTCAGAAGAAGCAAACTGTTGGTTTCAGTGATATCTATTTGGATAAGCTGCAAGAAATTCTAAAGAAACTGAAATGGTAGCAACAATTGTTTTTGAGTTATGTTTGTTTCAAGTTCCTTTTGTGGATGCATATGGTTCTGTATAAAACCCTCCCTTTGACTCAATATACATGTCTTCCTCTTTAGCACTGAAGTAGGATTTAGAAAAAAAGCCTGTGTAAAATTAAGTAGGGTTCATTATAAGAATAAAAAAGAACATATTTTAATAATAAATGACATTATGCACACTCACAAATTCTAAAAAAAAAAAAAAAAAAAAAAAACTATCATTCTCTTCGGTCAAAGGAAAAAAAATCTTTCAAGGAATCGATGTCTTAATAGACTACTGACGGAGAGAGAGAGAGAGAGAGAGAGAGAGAGAGAGAGATCACTAACTTCTCCTCTGATTATGTGCCTTGAGAGATTCCCCAAGGCTAATTATCCTTGATCAACGTGTTGAAATGTTGCTTGACTCACAGACTTAACTCGGAATCGTGGCTAAGGCCTTTCATCTTACAGCATGAGCGTGTGAGGGGAAATGTGTTCATGTGCGTATGAACTTGTTTATGTGCATGAGGGAGGGTGTCTGTGAGTTTGCTTTAGTGTATGTGTGTATAGTATGTTTCACCACTGTCAGTCTAAGCATTCATTTCTCTGATGAATACAGTGGATAATTTTCATTTTTTTATCCTTCAGCAGTTGGATAAAACGGAAACATTATAGTAAAGAATGAATGGAAGAGATATTGAAAATGAAATTAGGCAACATGAAAATAAGAGTCTTTTGTCTCTCCGGACATCGGAAAATTGCATTTTCTTCAAATGCAGTCGTCAATGCCTCTGTTCTTTGTTCATTGGACGTTTCTAGTCCGATTTCCCATCTTAAATCCTGACCCTGAAGTTCAACCTAACAGTCACTATTAGTAAGACTTCCGTTCACCCCTAGCTTTCTGTGTGACAGCATTTCGGTCATTTTCTTGAAATTCTCTTCTGATAATGCAGCTTTCGTGAAATCGTCGTGCAGAATGTGCCTCGTTCTTCATCTTGTATAATATGTATAAAACATATATATTTGGCAATAATTTCCAACTATTAGTGAATCACGATCTGCATCTTCTGTCCCCGTCTTTGAAACAGTATGATTCATGACACCTACTTTCCACAGATGAAAATTTTCAGCTTCATCATTACATAAAATTCTGCAAGGTTCTCTGGTACAGACGTTAACAGCCACTGCCTTTCCGTCCAAGTTCTTTCTTCTCTCTTTATTTCTTCAGTGTCAGGTAAGTTAGAGCTTTCTAAGGGAGACATTTTCCTATGGAATGAGGTCCCTTTTCCATTGCATCTTTTCACCGAAAGTAAGAAAAATACGAAATCTTTTGCCAGCAAGCAATTACTGACAAAGTGCAAAGAAGCCTATACACATATTGAAGTATGAATATAGAAGACTTAGATTCATCTTGGAAGATTGCTTATTGTATCTGTTTCTGCTTATAAGATTACTTAATGCAGTTATTTTCTATATTATTTCTCCAATCGCGTGTCATTTTTCGACAGCAACCTGTTCAAAAAATACATGCAAATTTTTTGCATTATTGTTAATATATCATAACCGACAAATATGACTGTCAGTAAATCATTATCAACTTGGTTTAACTATCAACACTGATTTCCTGTGACGGGATACTTCAAGAAAGTGCTCCCCTTAGTTGTTCAACGTTATATTTACCGAACGGATGGGATTTCCCGACTCAATGCGTCGATACTTTTGTCAGACATACGAGTAACCATAATCTATAGTATATTTTGTTTATTTATACTTATATTGTTCATCAACTTTGATGGAATTGGTAAGATGAATATATTTATTTTCAAAAAATATAAATTATTAGCTTGTACGTGAGTAAAGAAGAGAAAAATATCACTTGTAAAATATTTATATATATATATATATATATATATATATATATATATATATATATATATATATATATATATATATATATATATATATATATATATATATATATATATATATATATATATATATATATATATGATATATATGTGTGTGTGTGTGTGTATCAAAACTCAGTAGAAAAGCGACACAACTCGAAGAAATATTTGCCGAATGATGTAGATATACTTCTTTACTTGGTTCAAAGACAGGAAAAAGTTCGTCAACATACACTGAAAAAGAGAGATCTTGCATGCAAATTCATGCTATTAAATATAATTTTGAAAATTTCGGCGAGATTAAATAGAAAACCCAATAGAAATAATTTCATGAGCAATATAGCATCCGAAACCGACATGGAAAATGATGGTCAATTTTAGATGAACCCTAAATTGTTGGGTCTGTTAGATTAACAATTTGCTGATTGCTAGTGGTAGTATTCCTACTTTCAATGAGATCAAGAAGGTAGGAGCATGATGGTTAGAGTAACACTTTGCTGATATATATTGGTATTACTCATACTTTTAATAAGATTAAGAAAGTAGGAGCATGATGGTTAGAGTAACAATTTGCTGATATATATTGGTAATACTCCTACTTTTAATAAGATTAAGAAAGTAGGAGCATGATGGTTAGAGTAACAATTTGCTGATATATATTGGTAGTACTCCTACTTTTAATAAAATTAAGAAAGTAGGAGCATGATGGTTAGAGTAACATTTTGCTGATATATATTGGTAGTACTCCTACTTTTAATAAGATTAAGAAAGTAGGAGCATGATGTGTGGTTGAATGCATAATAGATAAAACAAGTTGTTGCCAGAATTTTCTACTGAATTTTCATAAGCTTACAGATATGCAAATTTCATGAATTTTCGTTGTATGTCCGAGTACTATCACTGGCTGATATTCAGAATCTCTTGAGAAACATTCTTAAATTGAGAACAATAATGAAATTATATTTCATAACTTGCTAACAATGTTAACAATAGTAACAGGAATATAACGGTCTTATGAAACCTTAGTCTTTACGATCGCCGATTGCCAGTCTGAGATTCCCCACTAAAATTGATCAATATTCCATACGTTTAGGGATCTATAGAGTTTATATATTTATAATTTTGGTTTCTTTATTTTGTTTGATATCTAATCAAACATACTGCTTTCATATAACCTAGAATTATGTATTTTTCAACCCGAAATTGTACTGTCTTAAAAAAGCAAAAATGTTCAGCAATTGATATAATAGATGAGTTGTGGCCGTTTTGGGTAAACTGTACTAGAATGCCTGAACGCTTGGTTTTAGTGTAATGTGTAAACTCTGTCGAATGGATAGAATAATAGAAAAAGTCTAGAGATTTTAAGTGAATTTTAATGAAGTTTTGAGCAACATCCCCAGGGTACCATCATAAAAAGCTCCCATCATTCATGCTGAAAGCTCCAATGCATGAATTATAACCGGTGCAGCTCGGAATAAAGAATTTAATTTTATATATGTAAATAGAAACTAGTCATGAGCTTCCAGAATAGTGTTTCTTTTCCAAAAACACTTTTCCATCAGCGGAAGTTTATATACAGTGTTTTAAACCAATGTCATAACTTTACTACTCTATAAAAAAGTGATTCATTTGGGTTTCGTTGACATGAGTCGTCTATTCAGTGTAGTGAAATTCTGAAGTTGTCTGAAGTCTTATGTCATCGGAAAGCCCGTCCAGTCCAAGAGTGTTCCAGAGGTTGACATAAAAATGGCTTCCATAAGTTGTCATGCTCTTGCGTTTGCCCTCTGTTGCACTTTCAAAATTAGCTGACCCTTTGTGGTAAGGACCCACTAAAGAAGGCAAGACCTTCACTTCATGCATACACACATGTCCACAATAATTGAATACAAACGTTTTTATAATCAATTACATTTTCATCATCCAACCATTAACCATACCATTACACTAAAGTAAATTTTCTATTTTCATTTCCTTCCAATCTGAACACGTTAAGTACTGCGGTGAGGGAAGGATTTTAGCGTCGCTTCTAAGCAAGGACATTTCCTGCAGAATTCCCGTGACACGAACTGGAGAGGAGAGGAACTGGTATTTCAGCCTTTTCATTTCTCTTCCTGGAAACAAGCGCGGTGCCTAAATGTAGCTTCATAATTATCTGCCGGTGGCATGTTGACAGTCGGACGCGTTATGGGAGTCTAATGGCTGTGTCAATATTGAGCCCCGAATTCTAATTAACGTGAAGCCATCACCACGATGAGTATTTTTGGATAATTTTTATTATGTTGCTTGCATCACCAAGTAGGTTAATGTAAATGTTTTTTTCTTTTATTTAGCTTACATATGACTAATATATTTTTACTACTACTATTAATATTCTTTTGGTTATTAGTAAGCGCAGGTTATGGAGAAATCTCAATAAATTTAATTTGTTCATATCTTCTTAATAAACAGTGTCATGATAGTGTTTTCGCTTTTAGAGCAAAAATTGTTTACTGTTCAATGCTTGTGGTTTTGGAAATATAAATAAATGATTAATGATGAAGAAATTGAGGTCTTTTTCCTGATGATGCGTAAAACTTCGCTTTGAAGAAACTATCACTACTGATTATTATGCATAGATAAACAAGAAAATTAACTGTTAGGATATGAAGGGTAACGAAATAAATGAATCCGCTTGAATTTCAGGTCACACGGCTGAGTCTTCCTGGTAATATAATGAAGACTTCGGGGTCATAGCAGAGAAGAGTTTCATCTGTATACATTGAGCAAATGCTATGAAACATTTTCAGTTCAACTTCTGGTGTCAATAGAAAGTTGTTGAAATCAAGTCTCTGACTTCCATAGGACCATCAGACGACACATGTCTCTGCTTCCTGTTTGCAGAATCCATCGAGGTAATTGGCTTTCTTGGTGCGGGAGAGACCGAAGCACACAAACATCAAAGAGCCATTCGCTTCCATTGAACC
>NC_061095.1:42946378-42947917 GCF_015104395.2 Macrobrachium nipponense | reverse complement strand
AACATAGGTTGGTGGTGATGGATTTGAAAATGAGAGGTGGGGAACCCAAGAAGAGAAAGAGGAGACCTAGAATTAAGATTTAGGACCTTAAAGGAGAAAAGGGGAGCAATTTAGGAGGACTGAGAGAGAGAGAGATAGCTGGAGGACGGGAATGTAGAATTTGGACAGGGTAACAGTGGAAAATATCTGGGCAGATATGAGAGAAATATGTGTGGGGGAATCAGAGGAACCGGCGGGAAGAACCACTGGATATGGAGTGTCAAGAGGAGAAAATTGGTGGTGGAATAGAGAGTTGCAAGAATCAGTTAAAAGAAAATCAAAAGCATTTAAGGACTGGAAAGTAAGGCAAGCACAGGGTACAGAGGAATTGTTCAGAGAAGAGGGAAGTGATGCGAGAAGGAGGTAGGTATGGCTATTGGAAGAGCGGCAGAGCAGTTAAATGAAAGACTAAGAACAAGAAAAGGAGATAAGGATATCGATAAGATTCCAAACTTGAGGAAATGGCAGACACAGGATTTGGGTAAACTGGGTGTCATCAAGGATAGATATGTAAATATATTGCATAGGAATGAAGACATTAAGAAGAGATAGAGTATACTGAATAACTTTTCAATACTAAAAATAAGAGAGAGGGGACTAGTGATGGAAATACGGGATACAGAAGCGAAGAGGATATTAAGTAAAATGAAGAATGGTAAGCCACCAGGTCCATCAGAGTTCCAAATTGAAATTATCAAATTACTAAGTACAGAAAAGGAGGAATAGATGCTACATTAATCTTATGAAAAGCTATATGGGAAGAGGAAGTAATGCCAAAGGACTGGGCGGAGAGTCTAATGCTGTGTATATATAAAAGCAAAAGGGAGATGTCATGGATTGTGGTAACTAAAGATTTAAACTAAGAGAGCGTGGATTGAAAGTTTCAAAGAGCATACGGGATGAGAGATTTAGAGAGATTGTAAAGATCTGGAAACAGTAGTATAGATTCATGAGAGGAAGAGAGATGTTGGTTGCCATCTTCATAGTAAGACAGCTACAGGAAAAGATACTGGAGATAAACCGGGAACATTATTGTCATTTATAGATGTAGAGAAAGTATACAATAGAATCCCAAGAGAAGTGAAATTTTGGTGTTTGATGAAGAGGAAAGTATAAGAAATGTTGGTTAACCTGGTCGAGATGATATATCAAAGAACGAGTACAAAATTAACAACTGTTGGAGGGAAGCAGAAAAATTTGACATTATTGTTGGATTACACCAGGGCCCAGGGGTCAGCATTAAGCTCATTTTTGTGATGGTCATGGATGTGTTAAGTGAAGAGATCAGGAATGAAGAGCTATGGTAGTTGTTGTACACCAATGATCTGGTGATTACTGCCAAAAATGAGGAAGACTTACAGGAAAGGGTTAGAGAGTGGCAGGAGTCTCTAGAGATGGATGGCTCAGAGTGAATATAAATAAAATAAATTTTGGTGAGCAGTAGGAAAGATAGAGGCTGAATAGTAATACAAGAAAGAAGAGGATCGATTATAGAACAGG
>NC_061095.1:42908878-42941378 GCF_015104395.2 Macrobrachium nipponense | reverse complement strand
ATGGGTATCCCTTGTTAAGAACCCTTGCTCATGAGCATAGATACTGGGATGTTATTTGAAAGAGGCTACATTGGTTTTAAACTTAAAGGATTATTATTCTTCTTTGAAAGTCTCTCTCTCTCTCTCTCTCTCTCTCTCTCTCTCTCTCTCTCTCTCTCTCTCAGTTGTCTAATAGGTTTATGTGAGCTTACTCTCAGCGTCAAAGTGGCAATCCCCTTCCATAATTCGAATCCCCAGAAGCTAGAGATTAAGATGTAGAGACAGAATAAAACGTTCTCTCTTATAAAATTTTTCCTTCCCATCATTGTATTTGAAGAAACAATCAGCTAGACCAAATTACAATGTATTGTTTTAATGAATAGTTTCCTGCTTTTTCTTCATGCTTACATATTTACTGCGCGGATGTACTAACACTACAGTGCATTAGTGTAGATATGATGCATATCTATTGTATCGTAGGAAATGACCATCAGTTAATGACTGAAACTCTTCCCCAAGACAGGAAACAAGTAAGCAAAAGAAAAGCAAAAATTTGAATTTTTCCTTCTGAAAGAAGTTTTAGAAAATTCGAGAATTTTAGCCTTACACTTGTAGAGATTCTTCTCTATTTTGCGAATAGCGGCTTTTTCCTTGCTACTTAAACAGGCTAGTAGAGCGCCTATAGAGGCCATGGTCAAATACAGGGTCAAAATAGGTGAATATATTTGAATTTTACAGATAAACTATGATACCATAGTCATCAAAGTCATTAACGATTCTCTCTCTCTCTCTCTCTTTCTCTCTCTCTCTCTCTCTCTCTCGAGTTTTCGTCTGGAGCTGCCAGACATCCTCGGGCTGGGAAGCTGAGGGTGGACTGATCTTGGTGTGTTGTTGTTGTTGTTGATTAAGCTGGCTTTATGCCAGCACGGGCTCTTGCTCACAGAGCAGCCCGTAGGAAAATTGGTGTGGTGTCCGTCCTCCTTATATCTGTGGTTGACAGCAGGGGGTCTGCCCCATGCTTGTCTCCTATTGGCTGGTGGGGGTGAGTCTTCGTTTTCATTGGTTGCCTGAGCCAGGTCTCAAGCCACTTTCTTCTAGCCGGCTAATTTGATTTCCATCGGCTACAGGAGTACCTCGTTCGGGGGCGTTGTCTTCCGTGGAG
This sequence comes from Macrobrachium nipponense, assembly GCF_015104395.2. Taxonomy (NCBI): domain Eukaryota; kingdom Metazoa; phylum Arthropoda; class Malacostraca; order Decapoda; family Palaemonidae; genus Macrobrachium; species Macrobrachium nipponense. The sequence goes on along the minus strand of NC_061095.1, from coordinate 42,940,237 downwards.
TTGTCGTGATCGGTGGTGTCATTGTTGGTGGCAGGTCTTCTCATACTCGTAGGGAGGAGAAATTCTTCCTGCGTCGTATTCAGTGTAGGTTTTATATGCTGGATGAGGAGCGCCTCCAGCAGGCGCAACCGACGGGCATCAGGGCCCTTCCCGATGATTTTCGTGTTCTGTATGATGACATCCCGGGAGATGGCCTCCTGATTTATTATTTTTTATTTACTGAAACATTATTTAGGTATATAAGGAATATTTTGACTAATTCAGTAACACTACTGTTGGAATAAGTAATGCACCCCAGACTCATTGCAAAAGTTCAATGAAATGCGACAATATCAGTTTTTATGTGTAAAATGGTGTTGTGGTGATGGCGTTTGCTTGCTGACGAGGTTGTGTGATTGCTTGCAAACTGAACTGAACAAGCGAATGATGGATCAGTGAAAGCGATTGTGGAGGCGAAATTTTACTTGTGTTTAGAATATATCTTGAAAAATGTAGGTTTTACTTTTGGATCTTCTACTGTACAACAGATGATAAATTTAATTGTGGAACATCTTTCCTTTCTGCAAAACGAATTCAATAGATACTTTCCAGATTTGTCTGAAGTCAATTTAAAGCTAAGTAGAGACCCTTTCCATACAGAGGTTGCATCTGTTAATGATGCCATCAAGGAAGAGTTTATTGAGCCTGTGAATGACTCCAGCGTTTGTGATCTCTATGAGAAAAAAATCTTATTCAGGTGTGGAATAAGCAAGTCATATCCACACGTCGCAGAGGAACCTCTCCGCACTCGGTTACTTTTCCCATCAACATATTTGTGTGAAACTGGATTTTCCAGCTAACTGGTCATATAATCGAAATTAATTAAGATCTTGACTGAATGAGGAAGCCGACCTTCCAGGTAGCTTAGCTAAAACTGCTCCTCGGCTGACTAAACTAGATGAGGAAAAGCAGTTCCGCCCATCTCATTAAATCCTTTAGCAACAGATGAGGCGTTTTATTCCTAACCATGCATTTAATATTGCACAGTCACGGTTGAAGAGTTGTGATATATATATATTTTTTTATTATCAATGGAAACGTTTTTGTTTACTTACTATATTGCTGGTTATGGATGTTTACTAACTATATTACTGGTTATGGTAGGACGGAAATGTAGTGATTCATTGTAGTCAATTCACTGAACTCTTTCCAATATACATAAGTGGTGTTTTGTGTATGTGTGTATTTTTGTATGGGTACATGCTGACATAAAGAACACCCCAAAGGGTACATGGGGAGAAAAAGGTCGAAAACCCCTGCTTAATGCAATGACCAACGCATGATAATATCATGAATAAATGCTTAATGTTACTCTTCATTCAGAGTTGAATAGCACGAGAAACATATTACACTCAATTGCAAGAATTATACGATAACGAGTTCCACCCAAACATACTCCAAGGTGACTACACGATTTCCCCTTGTTGTTTTACCCTTTGACTGAAGTACAATGTTATTTGGAAGATCAGCCTCAGTCCTCATTAGCATCAGTTATTTAACCTCAAAAGACACGGCAAAGGATAAAATTACACTAAAATCAATACAACTTTTACGTCAACTGTTTAAAAGCCCAGAGGCCCCAGACATCCATATTCTAAGGAGAAAGTAATCTTTCGAGACTTGTGAAAGAAGGATCATCAGCTCAAAATTTAAGAAAACATATCTGAGTGTGAGAACGTTGCTCTCTTTCCTACCAGAACATCAATATCTGGAGCCGCCATCCGAAGAATTTGTACAACTATCAAGCGAGCGTTTTTCTTTGCCAAACTGGATGCAGAGACAATATAGGTTAGATTTCGTATAAAGACAAAGGTGATAGCGGAAGGAGTATGATTTTCAAGGACTTAATACCACTTAGTATATCAGGAAAGATATATGATAGGATTTTGCTCTAGATTATAAAGCAGCTGACGGAAGTACTGAGAAGTCCGGACTGGCAAGGGAAGAGCAGTTCTGGTTTAAAAGAAGACGAAGGAGTTTGTGAATTCATGGATGAGAAGTCTGAGAGTAACGGGAAAGGATTAAAATAAAATTCACAGACATTTCTTACTGAACCTCATCAATACCCAGACCTAAAAGAAGAAGAAAAAGAGGTAGTAAAGTAGAAGGAGGAGTGAATTAAAATTGTCTTACCTTTCTTTACTTCTAGTTTATAAAATTGAATCCCCTATGAAATAAAAAATGGAGATAGGAACCAGAAGAAATCAGTAACATCTGATCTGATTTCTTTGTCGATAATATAGTCAGGTTTAAATGCATTTACCTCATTTCTTTACAGGAAGCGTTGAAGTGGATATTAAATTATGGGAGAGGAATTACAATTTTAGAGAGGATTAATAGAAAATAAGAAGGACGTTTGCGTGGAAGTGACTCAAGAGACAAGACAGACTGAGAACGAAAACGGAGGAGAGTACGAAAAGAAATAATGAAATTCTGTTTTTTACCTACCTGATTTTGTTTCTCATACCAAGACGCCTTCATTGTACAGTGGATGACAACTAAGAAAAAGAACTATAACTTTTGTCATCTGCGCTGAAAATAGAACCGAGTAGAGAACTCTGACTTCCTTCCAATTAGTTTTTCTTTTTCATGTAAATCAGTTGAGAAGCAATGGAACGGAAGCAAAAGTGAGCTTCAATTTCTGTTTCCTTTCTTGGTTGTCATCTGAACCTATTGATCACAAAAAGTTTTCACACTAAAAACAACACGGAAGTTATCTTCTTCAAACGATGAAATGAAACGCCTTTTTGAAGAACATGAAGAGTCAGCCCTCCGTTAGGAGAGAGAGAGAGAGAGAGAGAGAGAGAGAGAGAGAGAGAGAGAGAGAGAGAGAGAGAGAGAGGATCCCTAATATGAAGAGATTTTACAATTTTTTTAACATTATTCAGGAATACTGTTAGTGACAAAATTATGTTCAAATCTTGATTTATATGTGAACTAAAACTAATGAAAAAAAAATTGTATTTAAGCTGAAAAACTAAAATAACTGTATTTCTTCTGGAGGTAAAAGTACCTTTTAAACCTCACATCATTCTATAATCATCGCAACCATCAACACATCTTCTACAAGTTCCAAGTTGTCTCGTGATTAGGAGACACTTCCAGGGAGGCCGACAGATCCCTTGCTCCTGAAAGCACTTCTCTGGAATTTCCAGTTAATGCATAAGTATGGAAAGAAAAATAATTCTCGAATTACACTGCCACCGCCATTATTTACGATTACCTTATTTCATTGATATATTGATATCAGGAAATCCAACCCTTTTGCATTTACCTACCCAAATACCTTAGCCAAATCCCTGATTAACGTCCAACAAAAGACATCTCCCAAAGACTCTGGGTATATGAGATCCCATGCCAGGACTGTGACCAATCTTACATCGGATTTACAGGTGAAATCACTTCCCCGAGATTAATTACTACACAAACGGTCAGTTAGGTATGGACAACAGAACTCGGCTATTTTCAACCATATAAATGAACATAACCATAGAATAAACTGGAATATGTCACGTGTAATTTATAGCAGCAACTGCCGGTACAAGAGTCAAATGATGGAATCGGCCTTAATAAAAGAGAAGCAGGTAATGAACATCTCAAAAGGGGCGTGGATCTCAGATGTCGTCGATGCAGTGTTCATTCAACCAACGCTTAAGAAGATTAAAGGAAGATTATCAGCGGGGTGACCTAAATTGGCTTACTTGTGGACGGATCTCTTGTATAAATACCACCTTTTCTGTAAACTTTTCTCATTCATATACCTGAAGAAAGAGACAGCATCTCTGAAATATAGTACTTTTCTCTCTACATTTTGGTGTTTTTATGGGCTCCTTTTATTATTATGATGGAATTCTGTTGTTACAGAACATTTTTACCAGTCATATATATATATATATATATATATATATATATATATATATATATATATATATGTGTGTGTGTGTGTGTGTGTGTGTGTGTGTGTGTGTGTGTGTGTGTGTGTGTAAGTGTGTGTATTGCATTCATTTGACTAAAAATTACAAGCCCTTAACCATAGCTATGTTAGATGTCCGGTATTGGCTCTTTGACAAGCAGAACACTAAAAATGACGACATAAAACTAATCAAAAGAGAAACATGAATCTGTGTTCTAAAACTAATGACCTCATTTTGTCCAAGATTGAAGACTTCCACATTCTTTGCGTGGAAAGGCTTAAGTGGATTTTTTTTCTTGATGCTCAGAAAGATTGGGAAGGGATGAGTCTAATATTATTGGGGCTCCTTCACAGACATTTGCGAAAATGTTTTCTAATAAGTCTTTCGACCTCATGCAGAAAAAAAAATTTCATCTCTCTTCCTCAACAAAAATAGGTTATTGACATTTTTTTTTTATCTTGCTCGATTTATTCTTAGTGCATTCATTATTAAATTTCCTAATCCAGACTGACTAAAATTCTGACCCGAAAAGTTGTACAATAACAGTTAATCAAAATAGAACAATGAACTCAAGCTTTAGTTTTTATAATGTTTGTTCATCCTAATGTTTTTTATTTTTTTATTTCATTGTATCTAGAGAATACAAATAAGTGAATAATGTCCATCTATTGAGGGGACTCATACGATTTCATAGTACACCAAGAGAACTTTGAAAAAATATTATACTATGGAAAATAGAACTTTATCAGTAACATACAATTCACACCTCCATTTTCAATTCAATAAAAAAAAAAAAAAAAAAAAAAAAAAAAAAAAAAAAAAAAAAAAAAAAAACAAGTAGCTTTTGGAGAACTTTTAAGCAGTCAAGACCAATGTAGTATATATATTCACGTATCTAGATGAGATTATATATATATATATATATATATATATATATATATATATATATATATCTATATATATATATATATATATAGCTTGATGTAATGAGTCAGGGGTCAATCCATCTTAATAGTGTTTGTCATTGTTTTATAAAAATTCATAAAATTAGCAGAAAATTCGTCGAAGCAATTTAATGCTTATATGGGAGGAGGGCACAGTTGTACACCCTGCCTTTATTCCTAAGTTGCGTAATTGTCCTCTTAATTATATCATCAGGGCTGTTAAAATTAAACATTAAATGCCTTGTAAAATTGTAACAACTAAAACTAAAATCTAAGAATTATAAAAGTTGAAAATTATTCTTATACAATTTACAAAATGTTCACATTAAAATTAAAGAATGAAATTTTAAAGATATAAACAATAAAATTAAAGACAACAAAACAAACAACAACAACAAAATTAAGATAGAAGTGAAAAGAGTTACAGAACACAAGATTAAGGACCGACCTAGAGGAGTAAAAGCGTTAAACTAAAAAGTAGAAATAAATAAACAATACAAGTCAAAACAAATTTAGAGGGGAGGAGGAGGTATGTGTGTTAAAAGACGGAAAAAGTTGCTTAATAATAAATGGTGAAAAGGTTCTTGGGAATTAGATTAACGTCACTGGCATAAAAATGTTCCTGCTTTTTGTTTTTATCATTTTGGGAAATATGAGGTTACTGGTAAATGGAAAATTGCGTAAAGCTTCATTTTTGGGACAGTTAAAACTTTTGGTTTAGTAATGAAATGTTTGCTTAGTAGCTGATATATATTTCTTATACACCAGCTTGCAGAAAACAGCCATTATTAAAAAAAGGATATTTAAAATGTTATTGCATTATAGAAAAGGATTCAGTTCGGTGTAAGGACAAGTATGTTTGTGTGTGTGCACTCACGCACACTAGTGCTTTTGAAGGCCCCGAGGGAAAGGCAATATACAATTTATAGTTCCTTGCTGAGGACGACGTTTCATAACTACATTGCAGCATCTTCAAGACTGGAAAGTATACAGAGTTGACTATTCAATTATTATGCATAAAAAAAATTATAAAAATAATAATTGAAATCACCATGAAACTAAAAAAAGTTCCATTGAAACAAATAGAAAAAGTAAAACAAAGACAAAAGTTAAAAAGAGCTGATGATAAGACAAATTGTACCGTCAGCCTTATATAAAGTTGAGTGAAGATGGTTTGGGTGTTTAACGATATAACAGTTAATTCGATAAATGATTTTTCGTGTTCGTCCTGTTTTTCGAAAATCTTTGTTATCTGATTATGTTTTGCTTATTTATGAATGATTTCTTATGTTGGAGTCTTCAGGATTGGAAAACATGCTTCCGGTTCTTGAAATAATATTCCACTATGACACTATGATGTTTTGTCTTTTCGATCTAAATATATTGGTGCTTATAAAAAGATAAATAAAATGCCACGCTGTGACTATTCACATACCAGATACAATTTTGGATAGGAATCAGAATTCCTGATAGACGTTTAGTACCACTGGGCCATGTTTGGGTTGGACAAAGCCCTCCGTTTGATGTCATAAGTTTTTTCTTTGGAACTTTCAGCGAATATTGACAGATAAATAATGCTCGTTCTTACAGCATATAATAATATTTGTTTCCGTTTATAAAATGATTTTGAAAGCAGAAGAATTTGAATTCCATGTTGCTGGTTAGGTCTCATTTTCTCCAGAGAAATATTTCCTCGCATCTGTTACTAAATATTGCGAATCTTTCATGACTCCATTTTCATGTTTGCTGATTTTCCTTTCATATAATGTTACTTCCTTACCGAAATATTTGTTTGCTGCATTTGTCGAAAAGGCGGTCGAAATGGAAATTGATTTCGTTCTCTATTAAAATATGCCGGTCCCGCGACCTCAGTGTTATTCCGGGACCTGTAATTGCGTCTCGATACCGCCATCATCATTGGGAACAAGGGTTACTGCTAATAGAGCTTCTGAAACATAATGGTGTTTATGTTTCAAGAGGGAGAGAGAGAGAGAGAGAGAGAGAGAGTCTTGTGCTCTTATGAAAAGGTGTAAATAGAATAAAAATATCAGGGGTCTATTAAACATGGCAAACTTTAGGCTTCAATTTCGAGTTTTATACTGATCCAATATGACTTTAAGAATTGTATTCATCTCAACAAACAAACAAAATTATGGCAATGAATAGAATATATTTAGTTAGGTTAAGGACATCTTTTAGTATTATTGTAGTTGTTTTCTTGTAAAACTATACGGAGTGATTGATCAATAAAAAAAACAACAGATTTCAATGAAGAGAAAATTATTTCATTGTGTAACCTAAGAACTATATGACCCAGAATTTGAACGCATCTCAAAGACAACAGAAGGGTCTTCTTAGTCTCCACCGGAGGTTTGCATTTAACCTTACTCTACGACTTCAACTTTGAACTATTTGGATTTCTTTAACTGTGATCAAGCCTCTTGGATGGTGCAAAGGATCCCTTCGGACCAACGACTAATAGGCTTAAAAGTGATTAGTGATGATTTTAAAACTAAGTTCAGTGGAGCCTTAAGTATTTTGGTGACAGAAGAAGGATAATCAATTCGACAGAGACTGGAAAGACGGGACAGTCACAGTTTCTTCAGGAAGGTAAAAAAACCGTCAGTGACAAAGTAAAGGAACCATTCTTTTCAGCAAAGTGCGTCCGGAGTAGTGCTGGAGAACTTCACTGGAGGATACATGGTTGGTATAGATGTTGAATTTCCTTCTGATGATATTTCTCCAAAAGTGAAGTATATTTTATTATTTTTTTAACTATTTTCTTTGTTTATTTATGTCCTATGATATCAGATGTATCAATGAGAAAAAACCGCAACCCTGAATCTGATTTCTTCCTTCACTGAAGAACGCAAAACTATATCACCGTCGCACCCCCCCCCCCCCCCCCACCTCCCCCACCGCCAACCTCCCCTTTTCCCTTTGCCATACCTGCAAGAGCATCCTATTCGGAATCCATGAAATCATTTCCTTAGCTTTACTTCCATGCATTTATATATCTTTATTTCATCATATACTATTTCACCGATCCATAAAAACCCTTTATTACCCAGATTTCCATTTTTGTCGGTCGAGCCGCTGCAAGGTACTATTGCCGCCGTTTCCAATCTGTATGACGGTGATCTCGCCCCTTGCACCTTTTATCCGCTCAGAATACTACAGTTGTATTCACCACGTGCAGTTATTGCTTTCTGGTGTGGAGGTGTCTCGTTATCAGCGTTTCTCATTTTGCTTCCTATTCCGGTTTCAGTTACTTGTTTTATCAATTGGAGAAAGAACTGAAAAGACTTCGAATTCTTTCGGTCACTTCTCCGGTTATCTGGCATCTCAAGAGAGAGAGAGAGAGAGAGAGAGAGAGAGAGAGAGAAAAGTCATCGTTAGTATGTCGTTAATACTACTGTAAAATGCATCATGCTTCAAAAACGGAATCATGAAAATTTGGAACGTGATGCATATATAAAGGCATATGCCACAAGGGATAGTGCAACGAACGAGTACTGCTAGGCCTTTCAACTTAATGTCCGTTACTTAACATACTCAGGTAAGTAAAGGACAATGAGCCGAAAGGATTCGCAATACTCCTACGCTTCTGTATCAGGTAGCTGGCTAATCAGACCAAACGAACTTCAAATCAATTGAGTGTCAGTGACAACTGATACTCAATTGATTTTATTCATCTTTGAGTGAAAGTGAATGAGAAGAGTATTTACAGTGTGATATACTTATTTATAAAACAAGATCGTTTTATATGACAAATATTTACAAATATATAATAATTAAGCAGCACTATTTGAAGTTTTATATTTGAGGTTTTAAAGTATTAAAAATTTCTTTAGATATTCATATACTAATATACTTGACTTTAGTGAGGATTACATAATCCCATTTTGTCAGTCATTTATCCACTACACTGGCAAAAGTATCCTGGTAAGTTGTGAACTTTTTTCTTTTGTTGAGACTCATGGCAATAAATAGTCCCTTGTTTTGCTTAAAATTGCCAAGTCATTGAGTCATATTGTATGTTATTAGGTAAGAATGTTCTTAAAGAAATGGTTTCTTTAGAAAATAACAGAATTATAATAGGTGGTATAAGCCCATCTTGTAGCCGGTTTACACAGCTAATCACATCTGCATTTTAAGATTGACTTCTTTTTTCATTTTGGTTATACTATTATAGTTAATAGTTATTCCAGGTATCTGTTATAGTATCGGATTTCCTTAATCGATTATTCAGAAGGAAAACACCTATGTATCGAATTCAATCATCAATAATAAGGGCAATCTTCCATATTGATATTGTCTACCTTATGAATGTAAAAAAAAAAAAAAATAAAATAAAAAAGCAAAGAGTAAAGGACCATCATATCCTTCACTTGTAACATGGAGAAAGTGCGCGTGGTGCCTATTACCAGTGTTTAATTAGGATTAATTAATTGATATCAGAAAAAGCCCTGCTATCCAGTTTCAATATTGTGATGGAACAATAAAGACTCGAAAACTCACAGATGAATCACCTCTTCAGTTTGACTGAGGAGGTGTCATGGAAATCGCTTTATAGCGAAAAACACACATTTGAAAGAAAAGGAAAATGCATCTTCGAGTAGGTCTGCAGCAAGGAGGCATTCGCGCACGTGTTGGAGACATCTGTTTTCATGATTGTTCGAGAATACTCAGGTGTGCGGTGGAACTTCAGTACGCGCCCGTCGCTAGAAACGCCGCGTATTATGACGTAACATTTCGTCTGGATCCTTCTAAAAAGTCCCTGTCGGGAGATGATGACGTTCGTTGGTCAAGCTCCGCCCCTTTTAGCCCCGCCCCGAGATCGACGTGTATATATATGACTGAGGAAGTAGAGAGATCGTCAGAGATAACAGAAGGTAGAGACGAAGGATAAGAGGGAAGAGGACGCACGAGAGAGAGTGTGAACGGAAACAAATAAAGTCGTCTGTAGTCGGAGAGAGAGAGAGATCCCGACGCTGAGCAACCCTTCATAGAAGAACCGCCCTACAAGTGGTTTTGAGGAGTAACCCGCCCTTCGAATATCAAGGCTAAGACATTTCCTTCTGCAGTACGAAGTCAAGAAGCCGTCTGAAGTTTCTGCTGTCCCCTTTAGTGAAACCATCGCTTCGAGTTCTGATTTCGACCGCTGCAAAACTGGCCAGCAAATATTTCATTACTGCACTGTTTCCCCAGTTTACATATTGTAAGGTTTTATTTTGGTATGTAAATAGAAGAAACAATTCTGCTTTTATTTTTGTTAATAAGCTTGTAAATAAACTTATGTTCTGTTCGAGTTTCTGTCTATATTCGTATCCCCAGTTTCAACTGTTGATGTTGAAACCCTTTTGTTGATTGTAATAAAGAACCTGAGCGGATCTCGGTCCGTAACAGGAGGTCATTACGCTGGTTTCAACGATCACACGTAATCTATGACTTGACTTGGGCAAACATTTCCTTTGAATAAACCTGTTCGATAGTGTGATCTCGACAAGCCTCTAATCTTACCTCGGGCTGATAATGCGTCTTTTTGTATATATGTCCTTCTCGGTTAAACAGAGACAAACTTCTCCAAAAGAGCCTGAGGAAGTCGATTATTCACTAGATCGCACAGACTATTTCACAGACGACAGCAGAGCAACGTCAAAGACTCCGTCCCCTTGAATGGATGGCTGGCATATGCCACAGAGAAGTAACTGAAACGCTCAGCTAGAACAGATTCTAAGCAAAATTCCCTGCTCAACAAATGAAATACATGAACCAAGCAGAAAGCAACATAACATTTGTTCAGAGAAATCCACACACAACAAGAACTATTTGAGGGAATGTTGATAATCTCTTTCAGTTCATTAAAATGAACCATCTAACAGAATAGTTTTAAACACTTTTAAAGATATTTTTTTTATTTTTTTATACACCAAGGACTCGTAAATAAAAAACCTTTTATTCAAAGCAGCCCAAGTCTCATTTAGGACGAGAAGCAAGGCGGTCGCTACAGTCAAGGAAAGTCGAGTCTCTTCCTGATTTTGTGCTACTGACGGAGGTTTCCTTCTTATATCATCGCCTTGCTTCTTCCTCTTCTTCTCGAAAGCTTTGCCTGGATTAAGTCAGGTGGATAGAAGACACTGTAGCCTCCCTCCCTTTTAGTGCAGGTCAGAAAAAATCATTGCAACTATAGTAGATTCACATCAATGGTGCATATGATATCTAGGACCGTCCCTTACGACGCGCCTGATTGGCTGTTCATAAGAGAATCGCAGGGCTGGAAACTCTCAGTCCCTCGAGAGAGTTCACATAGGAAGGATGTATGTCCCACCTTTCCCGGGGGATACGTTCTTTCAACGTATACCTCAGGAGAGGTGGAAACATATCCTCCTGCCCATGTGAACTCTCTCGAGAGACTGAGAGTTTTTAGCCATATGCTTGGGCTTATCAAACAGCCAAACAGGAGCGTCGTAGGGGACGGGCTTAGACATCAAATGCCCACGGTTGATGGGAATCTACTATAGCACCTGATATGCTTGTAATGTATTAGCATTTTCATATTATTTTTCATACAGACATTAATTTGGAACTCCCCCCCTTTCAGCAAACCCCGTAGCTACAGCACACATCCGGCTCCGCCACGCTTTTCTTTAGTCATTTTACGTTGTTTATTATTTCGGTCTCAGATAGAAGAGGAACTTGTAAATCTCAATCATTAGAAATTCCTGGTTCAGTTCAAGAATACTTTTGCGATCATTCTTTTGTAAGACTTGTCCTGTTTAAATCTTAAGATTTCAATGTTGCGAAATACACGTATTTGACCGGGGTATCGGACGTCTTAGATGGCACTGATGAAAATATGCATTTAATTTATCTTTGGGCTCTGCAGAGGTTTGCTTTGTTCTCTCGAATCTGTCTAGACCCTCGGTTGGCGTGATTTGGAAATCTATAGAATTTATTCTCTCATCGGATTCAGCATTTCACTGAATCATGGGAAAATTGCAAGGAAATGAAATAGACGTGCAACTTAATACATTGGAGCAGACAATAAAATCTACGCTGAACCTTATTTAGTAGATGGCTGTCCTCTTACGTTTATGATGGAAAGTAGCAATGAACCAGTGAACAATAAATATGAATTTCTGTTTCAAAACAATATGCTGCAAGGTCTCATGAATAAGATCATATCCAGATCGTCAGAAAATCGCTGAAACTGGAAATTTTCCCTTCCGTAATTCATTCCCTCCTTCATCTACGCTAGGGAGTTCGATATCGTCTGGGAAGATGCTCAGTGTCATCCATCAAGTCACGCTTCCTCCATCATTAAAGCTGGAAAGGAGAGGACTGTTGGGGGGAAAGGACTGTAAAAGCGTTCCTCCCTCTCACCGTTCCTCTTCAGCCATGAATGAGTAAACAACATAAAGATGGTGCATCATGTTTCCCCTTGCCCTTGGGGACTGGTATAATGGAAGAGTTATTTTGTGACGCAAGTCAGCGAAACGTCTTAGATTTATTTTTGTGATATTTTCAGCATGTTGTTGAAGACATTCGAGGAAACTAATAATAAACTAATAATCTGATGCAATGACATAATTTTTTAAGGTAAATTTCTATTTTATGCTGCCTGATGAAACATTATCAACCAATGAGACAATGAGACATATTTTTTTACATTAATTTCAAATCATTGTTTTAAATAAAAAATACACAGCGTGCTTCAGTAAAACCAAAGCTAATTTCTACATCATTGTACAAATTTAGAACTCATACGAAAGCTATAATTGTGGCAAAACGTCAACTTAGGTACTGAAACTATGGCAAATTTTAGCTCTCATGGATGGACAAGAATGCAGGTGTACTCTCGCCCAAATTAGAATGAGCAGAGTTTCATCATTTTTCGCTCACTTACCTGGTGCACGAATAAATGCCTGATTAATCTATTTATTCAAAGATGGAAGAAATTCCATGTAATGGCGTTAAAAACAGTCACTTGTATCTTTTCAGAAAAATTCATGTAATTATTCATGTAAAACTATTTTCCATACAGAAAAAATTACAACGTGAACAAAACGAAAAGTGATAAAAAAATGTCATTTTGTCATAACACTGAACACATTACTATGTAGGTAAAAGAAACCTATCACTAGTATTGCATAAACTTAGTCTTGATATGTTATCATTTCAATATAAAGTTAGTGGCAGTTGAACGATTCCATTTGTTAAGTTTTACATAATACATTGGAAACTCACAAAAAATCTATGAAAGGAAAATAACCTTTGGTAACAGTGTGAACCACATGACCCCCTCCCTCAGTAGTTTTCGATGTCGCGATGTGTGTTGGAATCGGATGTCAAAATGTCATTTATCAGTCACAGAACATCCCTGCTCAGCGAGAGAGAATTATTGCACTGAATTTGGGTGCAAGTTCATGATAGAAAAGATACCAAGAGAGCTTAATATAAGATAATCGCATATAGATTGAATCAAATTCTTTAGAGAATGGTAAAGTTTTAGAAAATTAGGCCTAGAAAAGGAAATCCTCGAAGCACCACAAGTGAGCAAGACAATATGTTTGTTTATACCCTATCATAGAACAACCCCTGATTACAGCGGTAGGTTTCATTGTAAATATTTATTTGAAACAGACTTCACGTGAAAGTCACCTTAGATATTCCCCTATCCTTTCAGCTACTTCTAATATGGTTATGGAGTAGGTCTAGGCATGCTTATAAACTAAACTTTAATTTAATTTTCTATTTCATGCAAGGAATAGGATAAACTGGAATAATATAATAATGCACATTAATATAGATATTGTCGATTTAAATACTCATTTACATTGCGTGTCTGAGAGAGTATTGCTGCTGAATAAATAGGCTAATCAGGTATAAAAATCAGAAGTCAAATTTAGGCCTATTAAATGTGTCATGCAAATTATCATATTGATTAGAGCACAAAATTAATTGAATTTTCCTTTGCTATTAAAAAATATTGACTGCCTCAATGTATTATTTATTGGCTGCAGGTGACAAACTGACAATACCCCAATACAGTACAATACGATGGATCCAAACTTGAGTGGCAGCAAAGCCAACTTCCAAATGCTTATGCCGTTGATGCCACGAAACTTATTTGAGAAAAAATTAGAATTCCTGGACCCGTGATAATATTTTCTTATTTTAGGAAATAATTTAACTCTGATACTTTTAAGTAAATCTACTTAATACTAATTTAATTGATTTCAAATAACATCTTTGAAAGTAAATATTATTTATAGGTAAGAAAATAATCTGACACCTGCGTATGGCAATATTTTCATAACGACCAATGAATTAATAAATTACGCCAATTGTTCATTGGCCGACGGTACATTCTGTACCTCCAAAAGAACAAATGTCAAGACTGCACGCAGTGAAAAGAATAATATAACCTTTGTAAAAGAAAAAAGAAAGGAAAGAAAAGAAAGAAAGTAGATGAAGCCACCAACACTGTGCAAAGTAAAACTACCTGAGAGTGGTAACGCTGCAGTTCATTGTTTCATTAAGTACGAGAGATGAAATGTCCGGCTATTTTGTGACATTAAAGGCGTCATTTCAGGACTTTAACGACATTTCTACTTTAAAAAGCACTGTTTTATTTATAGTATTGCATCAAACGATATGCCATGAGTATCACTAGATAGATATATTGATAGCTAAGTAAGCAGATAGATAGATGATAATCTATTAAATGTATGTGAAAAAAATAGAAATAACAAAAGCTGGCCAACTGCAGATGATTCCTGGGAAATCCGAAGGATCTCAGCCAAAGCTGCTTAGTCCGGAATTTAGGTACATGATGAGCATCGGCTAAAGTCAACCTCTCCTCTCTCTCTCTCTCTCTCTCTCTCTCTCTCTCTCTCTCTCTCTCTCTCATTGTAAAGCAATGTTTATATCCTTATACTTCTCTCAGTCCTTTGATTAATATCTCTGGACACTTCCCCTTGAATGGGTGGCAACAGAAAGCGGCTACCTCCCTCTAATCATCTTCTCTACGACCATCCAACTTAGACTAACTACCACATACTGTTTTTTGCTGTGCAAATCAACCTAAGAAAACGAAGGGTTCATTGATGTTCCCGTGAACAAGTTTCTCAGTATTTGTGAAAGAGAGCTGATAAACATGATATTCATGATCTTAGATGTCTATATTTTTTCATCTTATTTAATTGAATCATGGTGACTCTTCACGTCAAAACAAGTCTTTCCAAAGAATCAGAAACCGATGAGGTAAAAAGTTCATAGTACACACTTGCACACACACACACACACACACACTCACAGCCATACATATATATGGTGTTATTATTGTAAAACTCTTAAAGCGGAACTGATCTAAAAGAGCCAAAAAATAAGGAAAATGAAGTTCCATGTCTTCTTGAAGGAATTATTAGGCGTAATATTATTTGTCGGAATTTTCATTAAGACTTCTCGGGCCTCTTTGAAGGAGGGATGGCCTCACAGCCAGTTCTTGAATTTCCAGGAAAAGGGGTCCAGGAATAGCTATGTCGGAAATCTCGCTTGGGGAGCCCAGCTCAATTGCACTTAATTGTTTTGGATGGAAAAATGAGTTTTGGCAACCGATAGACGTTTACACATAAAAGTCGGACTTTGTGGAATTTTCATAAAAACGCTTCCTGCTTGCGATTCCCGGGCAAGGGTGAAAAGGTGGAATATTGTGGTGCCTTTAATATTGCTTTATGGTGTTTATGGATGAAAGAAGCCATTGCGTCTACTTATGTTATTGTTGTTGATTTTATTCTTCCTGTGTTTCGTGTTCTTTTTACTGTAAACTGGATTTCAGTGACATACGAGGACTTTAGAAAGTCTTGCATATGCTACATTTATGTCCTTTATTTCTCCATTGCAGTGGAAAATGCCTAAAATATTTTCAGTAATAAAACATGATTAATAATAAACATTAATTAACTTTGTCAGTGCGTTGAAGTTCAAATAATCGTGCCTCGTTATTGTGCATGCTTGGAAGCATTGGCACAAACTTTCTATGACATGTTTCCACCGACGTCCCAAAGAGGTTGAAATCTTACTGAAAAGTTTTTTTCGACGTTCAATAGATATCAAGAGAGAGAGAAAGAGCGAGAGAGACAGACGAGAGAGAGAGAGAGAGAGAGAGAGAGAGAGAGAGAGAGAGAGAAGCTGAATGAAGCCACAAAGCAATTGAGAGTCCAATAACGTTTTTTGTTGGAAAACACGAAACATGTTGTGTTGGGAAGTCACTATGACAACGCGTACGCAGCAAGGGGCCCCCCCCCCCCCCCCCCTTCGAGTTTCATGTAGGTAGCTATTGTGTATTGTACATCGGTTTGTGGGTGGTGTTCGTGTACGAGCACAGAAAATGACATATAATCTCAAATATGTGAATTAACGGAGTAATTAGACGACCTACTGTCAAGTGGACAGTAGTGATTTCGGCCGTAGAAGAGACGTTGAAGCGAAATGACATTCAGTTGGTTCAAGAGAAAGGGAAGTGCGATGTGACACACATTTTTATTGACGAACTTTAATGTTTAATTGTCTGATAATTATATTCTCATTTTCAGATGGATGCAAAGTCACCAAGTAGAAAAATGGTATTTCTCTAGAACCGTGTTTTAACTTAAAATAGACTGAATTTTGGACAGACGAAATAAAAGGGGCTACTTGCTTAAAATATGATTTTGTGAAGAATATAGTTTAACGTTTCGTTTTTTCGCTATTCTTTTGGAAATAAAAAGTATTTTTGTAATAGTGGGAGTTTGAATATGCCTAGATTTGATATTTGACTTTTAGTATTTCAGACGGAAGCATGAAAGGTAGGTCACATTACTAAGCTAAGATTTTTTTTCCATTCGTTCAAACGAGTGTCATTTTTGACCTCGTAGATACACACACACACACACACACACACACACACACACACACACACACACACACATATATATATATATATATATATATATATATATATATATATATATATATATATATAATATATATATAATAAATCTATTGGAATGAATCATCAATTCTATAAGATTAAATACATGATTTCAAATTGTTTATTCAAAATAAAAAAAAATGCACCTCAACTACATAGGGATGGTTAAAAATTCTAAGCTATTTGTTTCGTAACGTACGCCACCGTGAATCCACGCTCAACTATTTTTTGTAATTTATTTCCTTGCATACGGATGATTTATGCGTCATTTCATTTAAGTATGGTTCCAATAGCATATTTGGCATCCACGTAAAATACAATGAAACTGGAGGAGGTATGTATAAAGGGAAAGTTATATTATTCCAGATCACAGATGGAAAAACCAGGAGTAGAAGTTAGAGCAGTATGCGTAAATAAATAAATCAATAAAAAAAAACTTAGTAACAGGTTTTTTTGAGCAATATTACTAGTCAGGGAAGGAAGATATTTCCGTTGTAATTTCAGCAGACTCACAGCAATTAGGATGGTAAAGGAGGGAAAGGAACTAATTGCAGGCGCAGAAATGAGCGTTAGAGTTGTCACGAGTATAAATGGATATGAAAAGTTCGTAGAGACGAGGGATTTGTAGTACAAAATGAAGACGGAGAATAGGTTATGGATATGACAGAGATTTTTCCATTGCCTATATGAACACTGGTTATTTAGTAAGCTTACGGAATGGAAGGTGGGATACAGAGCAAATCTTATGGTTGGGAGGTGGGGAAGACAAAAAGCAGACGGTAGTTTTAAACAACCAATTAATGCGAGAAATAAAAGGTGAAAAACGATGGTATAGACGGTTTTAACAAATGAAGGATCATCAAAAATAAATATATCTGATAAAATCTTATATGTTCAAATACAGAAAAAAATATTAACATTGAAATACATAGCTTATTAGTTAAAATGTACACGGTAATTTGTTTTTAGATTCTGGTAAACAAATAAGTGAACTTTTTGATTAAAATTCTGCATGTAATACTCTTAAAACTGTAAAATATTGTATATTTTCTCCAATAAAAGATTTAAAAAAATTATGGGAGAAAAGTTGTGTAGAGGCTGCCTTGGTGTAAGTACTACCGTCCGCTTGTCAAAAACCCAGACAATCTCCTTATAAATGTTTTATTGTATCATTGAGAGTTGTGATGGTAATTGCTTCATAGTAAAGGAAGTTAAAGGAAAGGAGAACGCATTTTCGAGAAGTTCGGCAGTAAGGAGGCTTTCGCGCCACTGTTGGAGGCGCCTATGCTCGCGGCTGTTCTGGAATCGTCGGGCGTGTTGTGGAGTGCAACACCCGCCTAAGTGGCGGGAGAAATGCCGCGATTTCTGATGCAATACCTCGTCTAGATTCATCTAAGAACTTCCAGAAACCTCCAAAGCCCGTGACGCTCGCCGTAGGCTCCGCCCCAGAGTGCCGTATAAATACGACTGACGGAGAGGAGAAGAGAGAGATCATAAAAGAGAGACACCTGTTAGTCACAGAGATATATCCTCAGTAAGAGCCACTGGTCAGAATATCAGTGAGAGATCAGCAGCAGTGATCGTCAGAGAGAGACTAGAGACGAAGGAACCGACGAAGGATCAATCAGAAGAAAAGTTGTTCGAGAGTTGGTTGGATACTGGTCCTAATCGTCTTCAAGAGTGGACGGCCGAGTTGTCTCTACGTTGAGCAGACTTCAGAGAAGAAAAGGTCCTGCCAGAGATTTTGGGGAGTTCCTGCCTTACAAATAGACTATTTTCTGCAATACGGAGTCAAGAGGACGTCTGCAATTGCCGCTCTCCTTTTGTGAAGCCACTGCTGCGAGTCACTAAACTGGCCCGCAAGTATTTGAATTACCTCGCTGTTCCCCAGTCAGCAGTGTAAGATTCTATCTTATTATGTAAAATAGGAGATACCATTCTGCATTTACCTATGTTAGTAAGCTTGTAAATAACCTTTGTTGTGTTAGTGTTTCTTTCTATATTCGTATTCCTAGTTTCAACTGTTGGTGTTGAAATTTTTTTTTTCTAATTTCATATCGAACCTGAAGCGGACCTCTCTCAGAGGCCGTAACTTTGTTGTCGACCCTTGGCCAGATATTTCGACACCGTAACATTGTGGCGACATTTGGGCCAGGATATTTCGAATCCATAACATTGTGGCGACCTTGCCTAGGCTATCAACACTTTAAACGGTTTGAAACAGGGAAAATAGAAAGAATCAGAATGAGTGAGATGGTGAAAGAGTTTATTGAGTCAGGTAAGCTAACTAGGTCCTAGAGGGGAATGATCTCCGTGAGTATGTTGAGAAAAAAGAAAGGGAATAAGTATGAGAGAGATGAAAGAGCTGCTGAGAGAGAAGTAATGGAATTTTTTTTTTTTTTTAATTTCATATCAAACCTGAAGCGGACCTCTCTCAGAGGCCGTAACATTGTGTCGACCCTTGGCCAGGATATTTCGACACCGTAACATTGTGGCGACCTTTGGGCCAGGATATTTCGAATCCGTAACATTGTGGCGACCTTGCCTAGGCTATCAACACTTTAACGGTTTGAAACAGGGAAAATATAGAAAGAATTAGAATGAGTGAGAGGGTGAAAGAGTTTATTGAGTCAGGTAAGCTACTAGGTCTAGAGGGGAATGATCTCCGTGAGTATGTGAGAATAAAGAAAGGGAAAAAGTATGAGAGATGAAAGCCGCTGCTGAGAGAGAAGTAATGAAAAGCAGCAAGAGAGAGAAGCAATGAAAATGAGGCAAGCAAGAGAGAGAAGCAATGAAAATGCCGCAAGAGAGAGAAGCAATGAAAATGCAGCAAGAGAGAGAAACAATGAAAATGCAGCAAGAGAGAGAAGTAATGAAAATGCAGCAAGAGAGAGAAATGTTGGTAATGCAGCAGGAAGAGAGAGAGAAAGAACTTATACATGAGTTGGAAATTGTTCGGTTAAGAGAAAGTACTCATAACAGTCGGTCAGGCGAGAACAAAAACGAAGCTGATACTTTAGGTATGAGTGCAGTGCTGAAATTAGTACCAAAGTTTGATGAGGAAGATGTTACGACATATTTCATGTGTTTTGAGAAGTTAATGGAACGAGTAGGTCTCCTAAAGAAACGTGGACTTTATTTTTGCAGTCAGTTTTGAATGGTAGGGCGCTTACTGTGTATAATTGCATGTCTAAGGAGGAATGTGATAATTACGATATCGTGAAAGAAACTGTTCTTAGCACGTATAGGTTAGTACCGGAGGCGTACCGTAAGAAGTTTAGAAGTTTGAGAAAGGATGTAAATATTATTAAGTATGTAGAATACGGTAAGAAGTTAGTTAGATAGGCTGTTTTTGATTGGTTAACTTCATGCTAAAGTTGATGATTTTGATAGTTTGAAGAACTTAGTGTTGTTAGAAAACTTCAAAGATAACGTATCCCATGAGATTAAACTTTATGTAGAGGATATGCGAGAAGTATCTTTTGCAGGAGCAACTAGGTTAGCTGACGAATATATTCTAACTCATAATTTGAGTGTTAGTAAGAAACAAAAATGATCTTGTCTGGTAGACTACAAAGCAGTAAAGGTTTCAGTCCTAGTAAATAGCAATACATGCGGAAAACCTGATCATACATCTAAGGTTTGTAAGAGTGAAGTGGCATCTAGTGGCTCAGAATTAACTTGTTTCCGATTGTAATGGAAAGGCATTTAGGGAGAAATTGCGCAGCAGAAAGGAAGGACGGTAAGAAACCAGTGTCTCTAGTTGACCTTTCGTCAAGTAGGAATGATGTGATGAGAGAAACTAGGAGAATTTTTGGTGAAATTCTGTCAGAAGGCGTAGTTTCCTCTCTTGGAGGAGTAGATTCGAGAGAAGTAGTCTTGCTTCGAGACACAGGTGCTGCTGTCTCCCTGGTTCGAAGTGAGTGTGTGCCGAACAGGGCAGAAATCAATATGGAAGAGAAAGTCATGTTAGGTGGATTCTAACACTTGTGTTCTTTGTCCTTTGTTGAAGTTGAATTTACAAAAAAAAAGTAGGTAGTGTCAGAAGAAGTAAAAACTTGCAGTTGTGGACAGTTTGCCCGTTGAAGACGTTTGACTTATTTTTTTGTCGGGGGTAACGACTTAGCTTTATCCAAGAATGTGAATCCTGTTGTGAGGAATATTCCAGTGCCTGAAAAGGTAGTAACTAGGTCGGGTTTAGATACAGACGTAGACTACGGTCATAATTTGTTCGTGGATTTGAACGTGAGTAAGTTCGTGGATTAGAACGTGAGTAAGTTCGTGGATTCGAACGTGAGTAAGTTCGAGGATTCGAACGAGAGTAAGTTCGTGGATTCGAATGTGAGTGAGTTCGTGGATTCGAACGAGTGTGATAGAGGTAGCGAGGTTGATCTTGGCATGAGTGTGGCTGAGAGACCGGACTCTATCAATGTTGACCGTGATAGCCAAACGGAAGACATAGCTGTCGGGAGTAACGTAGTAAATGTACCAGTATCTAGTACTAGTTAGTGATGAATTAGGCCCTAACGTTTTGGATAAGGATGAGCTAGTCAAGTTGCAGAGAGAGGATGAGACACTAACCCGAATTTATGAATGTGAGCTGATGATAATCTCGATGATGTGTGTAAGGAAACTTTTCGTGTAAAGGACGAAGTTTCGTGTCATGTTTGTCCTAAGTCAGGTAGTGAAGGGGGAATCACAGAAAAATTTGTAGTTCCTAGGAAGTTTTGTGAGCTAGTTTTGAAGTTAGCACATGATGAGCAAGGACATTTGGGAGTAAATAAAACTTTCAAGTGTATTAGTAGGGCGTACTTTTGGCCTAAAATGAAAATTGATGTAAAGAGATATGTTTTAAGCTGTCATGAATATAAAATTGCTGGGAAATCGAATCAAGTAATTACCGGAGTTCCGTTGTGTAATATTCCTTCAGTAGGCTAATCTTTTGAGAATATATTTATAAATATGTTCGGACCTTTGCCTAGAAGTAAGGGTAGAGATGATTGCCATAAAAAAAAAAAAAAAAAAAAAAAACTAATCTTGGAGTATTATAAAAAACATTTAAATTAAGAGATGTTTGGCAGCTAGCGGAGGAGAAACGGAAGCGTTTGGCACTTAGCGAAAGAAAACCCAAAAAAAAAAAACCCGAACGGAAGTCAAGGGGGAACTGAAGGAAAACTGATCTTATAGCAAAAGAGAAGAAGTTTGTGTGTAAGAGATAAAGTTTTAGTACTAGTCTCGAGAGAAAGTCCATTTTGACCTTATAAGTTCGAAGGTCCTTTATCAGTTTTAGAGAAGAGGAGAAATATATATCATAGAATTAATGTGGGTAAGAGTATAGCAAAGGCAATGAATATATATTTGATTCAGAATTATAAACAATGCCCCGTGCCGTGGCCTCCGCCCGTCCCGTGTAACAGTGTTACTGAGTGAGCTTAGTTTTGAGAAAAACACAAGAGGTGTTTTAGTATTTATAAGTTTTATTCAGAGTTCAGAAAACGGAAAAAGTAAGAGAGAAGGATAATGTTATAGCAGATAGCCTCTCAGAGTTTTCTCAGGAATGAGTAGCCTAATAACCGTTTTCTGTTATCGCTCGAGTGAGTGTGTGAGTGGGAAAAGTAGTGTGTTTGACTGGATTAAATCTTATGCAGAATTGTATCCCCGCTGTTTAATTCTTGCTCTCTTTAGAAAAAAAAAAATAAATCAGTTGATTTTCATTTTTTTTCTCTTTTGGGAGGGCATGTGATGGTAATTGCTTCATAGCAAAGGAATAAAGGAAAGAACGCATTTTCGAGAAGTTCGGCAGTAAGGAGGCTTTCGCGCCACTGTGGAGGCGGCCTATGGCTCGCGGCTGTTCTGGAACTCGTCGGGCGTGTGTGGAGTGCAACACACGCCTAAGTGGCGGGAGAAATGCCGCGATTTCTGATGCAATACCTCGTCTAGATTCATCTAAGAACTTCCAGAAACCTCCAAAGCCGTGACGCCCGCCGTAGGCTCCGCCCCCAGAGTGCCGTATAAATACGACTGACGGAGAGGAGAAGAGAGAGATCGTAAAAGAGAGACACCTTGTAAGTTAACGTAATTTATTGATTGTTATTTTCTTAGATCAGCCTTGTAACTTAGTTTAAGTGTTCTATATTTAGTTCAGCAGCTGTATTTTTTTCTTACGTTAACGTAAACGTTCAGTGTTTTTGCTCAGTGATTCCTCCTCTTGTTGTGAATTTACCTAACTATCGTGTTAACGATTGTTTTTATTTTGTTTTCGAGTTGAATGGAACTGTAGTGCTGTGAGTGGAGGCGGCCAAAAATAGTTCGGGCCTGTCTAGCTTCTGGACGTACGCTCTTTTTGTTGGCAGCCTTCTGGAGATTTGTCTTACGCCTTTTTGGAGGAATACTCCGACGGACCTCCTTGGAAGTGGTTTTGCGTAGATGTGCTGAGCCATCTACGGCGGATGTACATCGTTGGAGTTCGATCACGGCTGTGATTTCGCAGGTGTTAGTCACTTGCGACGCCCCTGTACTCCTGTTTCCCGCCTGAGGATTTGGCGGAAGACGTGGTCGTCGCTGTCCCGCCACGTAGGGGGCGTTACGCCAACCACTGTCCAGTGTTGGTCCATCTCCAGCTGCTGGTCCGGGAGAGCTTAGGGCTCGTGAGGAGGCACGTAGGGAGGCAATTGCCAGGTAAGAGGAGATTATCCTGTGTTGTCCCTCGGGATCGAACTCTACCCCTGTATCCACCTGGACAATTCGTGAGCTCCCCTGTTTAGCTGCCGGGAGGTAGAAGCAACCTCCGTGAACTCCTGTGCACTTCGTTGTACGTGAGGATCTGCGTTAATCAAATATTAATCATATTTGTATATATATATGCATGCTATATTGAGTGGTCGGTATTTGGTATTTTTGCCCCTCAAAATGTTTATTTGAATTAGTCTTAAGTTTAGAACTGCCACGGTTAGGTAGGAGATTTAAGGTTTTCCTAACTTCATTTTCTCTGGTCTTCCTTCTTTCTTATATTTTGTAGGCTAGCGGTTTTTTATTATTGGGCCGTGTTCTTATTATTTGAGCCTTTGGCATATTATATTCTTTACTTTTGTTAGGGTTAGCTTTCAGTATTAGGAGTCCTTTGTGAGCTGTTATTTGCTCCTTGTATTTTGTGTATTTATGTTAAGGTTCCTCACAAGGCTTATTTAGTGTTAAGTGTATTTTGTAATTAAATATTGTTAATTTTGTTCTGGTGTTTGTGTCCACATTCCTCATACCCTGTGTACTTTCTTACTGCCTACGATCCCTGTGATTATTGAAATATAAAGAACCTGTATACGGCCAAAGGGGCGGTCGTAACAATTTGGCGACCGTGACAGGATCGTACGCAGGTGTGCACAGAGTTTGGGTTTGTGGAGCAAACTCTGGGATAGGTTGCAATATTTAATTTGGTTTTGTTGTTCTTACCTTACTTTCCCCCGTAGGACATTCATTATGGAGGATTTTGTTTTTGACCCAGCCGAATTTTTGGGCTCTGTTGACTGTTTAAAATATCTTGCTATATTAAGTAAAGAGCATTTGAGGAGTTGTGCTCGTTGGTTAAATATTTCTTTTAGACCCACGGACACTAAGGCCTCAGTTGTTGTTGTCTGTTAAGGCGAGGTGGCTCGTGGTATAGCCGAGGGTTGAGGATTTGGCTAGGGATATGATTAGTGGAAGTTCTGATGATGAGAATTCTGTTGATGAGGTTAGTGTTAATCCTGGGCTATCACTATTTGAGGACCACCTCGTACTGATGTTATTTATACTGGTCCAGGTAATTAACTGTAAAAAACTGGAGTCTCTAATAATCCCTTTGTTGATGTAGAGCCAGAGCCATTGCAACCTGTGACGAATCCTGAAAATGAGAACCTTAGCCTAATTTGTAAACGAATAGAGTTATTGAAGGTACAATTCGAAGAGAATGAGAGGCGAGGCGCCATGAGTTGGAAATGGCTAGAATTAACTTAGACTTGGCTAGGTTACGAGCTAACCTGACTTTAACAGTACTCCCACGGTCCTTCTTCCGATAGGTTTAACATGAGTGCGGCATTAAAGTTGGTGCCCGTGTTTGATGAGGGTAACGTGCCTGAGTTCTTTAAGGCTTTTGAGCGGGTGGCCCACTAGGTTGTCTTGGCCCACTGAGATGTGGACTGTATTAATTCAATGCAGGTTAGTAGGTAAGGTTTTTCCATCGCCATATAATGCTTTGTTTGGAAGAAAGTGTAGCCAGAGATTATGGTAAAGTTAAGGCGTTGATTCTCAAGGCGTATGACTTGGTCCCTGAGGCTTATCGCTTGAAATTCAGAAATTCCATGAAGCCCGATACTATGTCCTATGTAGAGTATGCCCGTCTTAAGGAGGAGCAGTTTGACGACTGGGTAAAAGAGTCGCCAGGTGGTCTCCTTCTCCTCCTTGAGGGGAGCTGATGCTACTTGAAGAATTTAAAAAAATTTTATAAAAAAAAAAAAAAAGTATGTTAAAGACTTAGAATTCACCTAGAGGAGGTAAAAAGCATATAGCTTAAGTAAAGCTGCTCAGATAGCTGACGAGTATATTTTAACACACGTGTAGGTAACAGTGGTTTTGGCCCATTTCAGTCGTTAAATCCCAGCTGGCCAGGCCAAACAATAATAATTGGAGGTCCAATAACCCCTTTAAACAAAGGTTTGAAGCTAGGCCAGGGAAATAACCCGAGTGGAAGGAACCACACGGGTGTTTTCCCAGAGTAATCAAAAAAAAAATTCCAGTAATGTTGGTAGAGCTAGGGAACTTGTTTTTGGTGCCACGAGCAGGGTCACTTTCAAGCTCGGTGTCCTGCCCGGAGAAGGTATCTCCAGCGGAACGGAAGGGGAGGTAACAACAATGTCCCCATATCTTTGATTGCTAATGCCCTACTACCCCTAATGCTGAAGTTGAGTGTTCCCCAGGAACTGAAGGAAGGGTTATGTTTAGTGGTAGTGGAGGTGAAATAAACCAGTCACCTGCTAGCTCTCCGTTTGTGACTTTTTGACAAATATATTTGGCCTGGTGGCAGTTTGGTGGTTGATAGTAAAGTTATCAGAGTGAACTCTTAAGGGACACTGGGTCTGCTCGATCATTGGTGTTGTCAAAGGTTTTTGAAGGATGTTGGTGAGCATTCTGGAAATTATGTGGTCCTGGGTGGGTTTCCTGATACAGTGGTTTTCTGCGCCTTTGGTGGAGGTAGAGGCATTCTTTCCCAGGGTATCACAAGGTGACAGAATTGGCAGTGGTTAGAAAAGCTCCCCATCCTGGTATTGACGGCATTTTGGGAAATGATATGTTGGATGCCCGAGGTTATGAATTATTCCAATAGTGTCCGTAACTGCAAGTCCTGTGGCAATTACCACTCGAGCTTCTGCAAAGGCTGCTGCCGCCTTACAGAATGAGGATAATTTTAAACTTTAGTAGTTTAGAGGTAGAGGTAGAGAGACCCGGGTCTGTAGGTAGTAGTAGTAGTGTTTTATGAATAAAATATTTAATCCTGATTGTGACCGTGTAAGCTTTATTGAAGCTCAGAAGGCTGAATTCAATTATGAATTAGGAGGTACGGATGATTAACAAAACCAAGGTTCTGTGTGATTAGAGGTTTGTTGTATAGAGTTAGTCGTCCTGTGGATCACGGCTTGAACCAAAACCTCTCGGTAGAACAGATTGTGGTACCTTCAAAATATCAGAATGATGTCCTTAGTTTAGCTCATGAGGATTCCTTTTCTGGCCATTTTGGAGTTTGCAAAAAAAACACATAGTAGATTGGCAAAATATTTTTGGTGGCCAGGATTGAAATCCTCAGTGAAGAAATTTGTAGGAAGTTGTGAAACATGTCCAAGTAATGGGTGGGTAAACCTAATAAACCTATTCCTAAAGCCCCTTTGCATCCAATTCCTGCAATTGGGATCCTTTTGCCGAGTTGGTTGTTGATGTGGTTGGGCCTTTGCCCGAACTAAATCTGGATTTACTTATCTTTTGACTATAATGGACAGAGCATCTAGGTTTCCTGAAGCTTTTCCTATGAGGAAAATTACATCCAAAGTAGTGTTTGAGAAACTAATAGAATTTTTTTCCAGGTATGGGTGCCTCGTAAATTCAAACTGATTGTGGCACTAATTTCACGAGCAAGGTATTTAAGGGTAAATGTGCTGAACTGGCCATTCAGCACATTACCCAGTGTACCTTACCACCCAGAGAGTCAGGGTGTAGTGGAAAGGTTCCACCAAACCCAAATTAAGTCTATTCTAAAAAAGTACTGTTATGAGCAAGGTGAGGATTGGGATAAAGGTCTTCCCTTTGCTCTCTTTGCTATACGTAATCATCCAATTCTTCCACAGGTGTAGCTCCATTTGAGTTGATTTTTGGACATAAAGTACGTGGGCCTCTAGAAATTTTCCATGAGTTGCTAGAGGTTAGTCATAAGAAAGTATTGAATGTGGGCGAGTTCGTTGAGGACCTGAGGAGTAGATTATCAGCTGCCTGGAAATTTGCCAGGATAATTTGGTGTTGTCTCAGGCCTCAATGAAGGAAAATTATGATAAGAAGAGTAAGGCCGTTCGTTTGAGCCTGGTGAGCTTGTTTTGGTTTTGAGCACAGACTCTGACAATTTTCTGGAACCTAGGTATAAGGGGCCTTGGAACGTACTTCGGAAATTGTCTGATGTCAATTATGAAGTGGAAGCCCTGGCACCAAACGTAAGTGTCGGATATTCCACATTAATAGATTGAAATCTACACAGTTGGTAGACTTTGACCCCCTAGCTATAGTATATGAGCCAGTGTCTCAGTGTTTAGAACCCACGTTAGAAGAACCAGCCAAACTTGTTTTGCCAGGTATCTTCAGATGCTCTTACAGTTAATATGCAAAATTTGGAAACTTTAGAAAAGGGTTTGGAGCATCTGGAGGGTATTCAGAAGGATGACATGATAAAATTAATATCTTTTTCTTTTTCAGACTTATTTCAGGCCTCTCCAGGTAGAACGACCTTGCTCCAACACGATGTTGATGTGGGCAGTGCTTCCCCAGTCAAACAAAGTCCTTATCGACTAAATCCAGAAAAACGTGATATTGTCGAGAAGGAGATAAAGTATATTGTTGGAGCATGATTTAATTAGACCTTCGGTAAGTCCTTGGAGCTCAACCTATTGTACTTGTTAAGAAAGCTGACGGGCAGTTTCGCATGTGTGTGGACTACCGCAAGGTCAATGCTAATACAAAGAATGACTCTTTCCCTTGCCTCGTATCGAGGACTGTCTTGATCGGATAGGACCATGCTAAGTTTATAACTAAATTGGATCTTTTAAAGGGGTATTGGCAGGTTCCATATCGGATCGAGCTCGTGAGATTTCCGCTTTTGTTACGCCCTTTGGCTTTACGAATGTAAGGTAATGCCCTTTGGGATGAAAAATGCAGCTGTACCTTCCAGCGGTTGATGAACCGAGTTATATGTGGTCTGGAGGGTACAGAAATTTATATAGATGATTTGGTTATTCACAGCAATGACTGGCGGACTCATTTGGTGAGGTTAAAGAAGGTATTTGAGGCCTTGAGAGCCGCTGGTCTTGTTGTAAATTTGTGGATAAATGTGAATTTGGTAAAGCCAAGGTGTTATCTAGGTCACGAGGTTGGTTTGGGTCGGGTTACTCCTAAACAAGCTAACCTCGAGGCTCTATTAAATTTGCAAAAGGCCGCGCAATGTTAGGGAGGTCCGGAGAATTTTAGGTATGTTGGGTTATTATAGGCGATTCATCCGGAACTTCTCTGACATTGCTCAGCCCCTTACTCAACTATTGCAGAAGGGACAAAAGTTTGTATGGTCTCTCAATGTGAGGAATCTTTTTTAAAACTGAAAACTGTCTTGATGTCTAACCCCATTCTAATGTCTCCTGACTTTCAGAAACCGTTTATTGTGGCTGTAGATGCCGTGATGTGGGTATAGGTGGAGTACTTTTTCAAAGACATGAAGATGGTGAAGTGCGTCCAGTATCCTACTTTAGTCGTAAGTTGCTGGATGCTGAGAGAAGGTATTCTACCATCGAGAAGGAGGCATAGCTTTAATTCGTACCTTGGTTCATTTCAAACCATATGTTACTAATTTTTCCATTCCCGTAGAAATTTTGGACGGACCATAAACCCTTTGGTGTTCATCGAAAGAATGAAAGGTTCTAACCAGAGGATTCTACGTTGGGCTCTTCAGCTGCAGGAGTTTCCTTTAAGTATTAAGCATGTTAGGGTGTTGATAAACTGTATTCTGATGCCCTTTCTAGGATGTAAGTCTGTTATTTCTCTTCTCACCTCGCCCTTCTCATTTCTCCTTCGGGGTTTGTATTGAAATTATATTTAAGGTAGTCAATTTGATCATGTTAAAATGGTGTATGGATTCGGGCTTTGTCGTAAGTCTGTTTCATTATGTTCCGAGTTTTGCTTCACCTTATTGTTTTCCCTTTCAGGATATTTTAGGTTAATTTCTCTCTTTTTTTTTGCCTTGCAGGATGTTTTGAGATTAAGTTGTCTATATGGTTATTTCTTCTAGTATGTAATATGATTGTGGTACTAAAAAAATGTATTCTAGTTGAATAATTTTTTTTTGAGGGGGAGGAAGGTGTCAAGTTAACGTAATTTATTGATTGTTTATTTCTTAGATCAGCCTTGTAACTTAGTTTTAAGTGTCTCTTATATTTAGTTCAGCAGCTGTATTTTCTTTACGTTAACGTAACGTTCAGTGTTTTTGCTCAGTGATTCCTCCTCTTGTTGTGAATTACCTAACTATCGTGTTAACGATTGTTTTATTTTGTTTTCGAGTTGGAATGGAACTGTAGTGCTGTGAGTGGAGGCCGGCCAAAAATAGTTCGGGCCTGTCTAAGCTTCTGGACGTACGCTCTTTTGTTGGCAGCCTTCTGGAGATTTGTCTTACGCCTGCGGCCTTTTTGGAGGAATACTCCGACGGACTCCCTTGGAAGTGGTTTTGCGTAGATGTGCGAGCCATCTACGGCGGATGTACATCGTTGGAGTTCGATCACGGCTGTGATTTCGCAGGTGTTAGTCACTTGCGACGCCCCTGTACTCCTGTTTCCCGCCTGAGGATTTGGCGGAAGACGTGGTCGTCGCTGTCCCGCCACGTAGGGGGCGTTACGCCAACCACTGTCCAGTGTTGTCCATCTCCAGCTGCTGGTCCGGGAGAGCTTAGGGCTCGTGAGGAGGCACGTAGGGAGGCAATTGCCAGGTAAGAGGAGATTATCCTGTGTTGTCCCTCGGGATCGAACTCTACCCCTGTATCACCTGGACAATTCGTGAGCTCCCTGTTTAGCTGCCGGGAGGTAGAAGCAACCTCCGTGAACTCCTGTGCACTTCGTTGTACGTGAGGATCTGCGTAATCAAATATTAATCATATTTGTATATATATATGCATGCTATATTGAGTGGTCGGTATTTGGTATTTTTTGCCCCTCAAAATGTTATTTGAATTAGTCTTAAGTTTAGAACTGCCACGGTTAGGTAGGAGATTTAAGGTTTTCCTAACTCATTTTCATCTGGTCGTTCCTTCTTTCTTATATTTGTAGGCTAGCGGTTTTATTATTGGGCCCGTGTTCTTATTATTGAGCCTTGGCATATATATTCTTTACTTTTGTTAGGGTAGCTTTCAGTATTAGGAGTCCTTGTGAGCTGTTATTTGCTCCTTGTATTTGTGGTATTTAATGTTGAAGGTTCCTCACAAGGCTTATTTAGTGTTAAGTGTATTTTGTAATTAAATATTGTTAATTTTGTTCTGGTGTTTGTGTCCACATTCCTCATACCCTGTGTACTTTCTTACTGCCTACGATCCCTGTGATTATTGAAATATAAAGAACCTGTATTACGGCCAAAGGGGTCGTAACACACCTGTTAGTCACAGAGAGATATCCTCAGTAAGAGCAACTGGTCAGAATATCAGTGAGAGATCAGCAGCAGTGATCATCAGAGAGAGACTAGAGACGAAGGAACCGACGAAGGATCAATCAGAAGAAAAGTTGTTCGAGAGTTGGTTGGATACTGGTCTAATCGTCTTCAGGAGTGGACGACCGAGTTGTCTCTACGTTGAGCAGACTTCAGAGAAGAAAAGGTCCTGCCAGAGATTTTGGGGAGTTCCTGCCTTACAAATAGACTATTTTCCGCAATACGGAGTCAAGAGGACGTCTGCAATTGCCGCTCTCCTTTTGTGAAGCCACTGCTGCGAGTCACTAAACTCGGCCCGCAAGTATTTGAATTACCTCGCTATTCCCCCAGTTCATGCAGTGTAAGATTCTATCTTTTATGTAAATAGGAGATACCATTCTGCATTTACCTATGTTAAGTAAGCTTGTAAATAAACCTTTGTTTGTGTTAGTGTTTCTTTCTATATTCGTATCCCCAGTTTCAACTGTTGGTGTTGAAATTTTTTTTTTTTTTATTTCATATCGAACCTGAAGCGGACCTCTCT
>NC_061095.1:42888878-42903878 GCF_015104395.2 Macrobrachium nipponense | reverse complement strand
CACGTACACAATATTTATGTTGATTTAATCTTGATGCCTTTAGTGTTTGCACTTTGACCAATATATTTTTTATCACAATCTCTGCATGGAATTTCGTAAATGCAACCCGTTTGTAAATTTGGAGAGTTCCTTATTAAAATTGTTCTTATAGACTTAGTGTTACTAAAAACAACGTTAACATTAAAAACTTTAAAAAAACACTTTTTGGCAAAGAAAGCAAAACCTAATTGTCAAAAGGTAAAACAAGCAAATTACTAGGGTCGAAAGCCTGTACATGGTCCACTGCATAAAATGTTTTTTTAGCCTTTCTTAAAGCAACATCAACTAAAAATGCCGGATACTTCAATTTAAAAGCAATATCATAAATCTTGGTAATCTCGTCTTCTAAAAATTCAGGACAACAAATTCTTTAAAGCTCTTAAAAACATGGAAGAGAATACAGAGAGTTTAACTTTCAAATAGTGAGTGGAGTAAAAGTGAATGTAAGAACATACATTTGAAGGTTTCCTAAAAACCGAAAATTTAAATCTGTTACCATGTCTATGCACACTTACATCTAAAAATGGCAAAACTGAATCTATTTCCTCCTCAAGTGTGAACTTTATAGAGGGAACCAGCGCATTTAATCTAATTAAAAAATCTGTTCACATCCTCACACAAAGGCCATACACAAAATATGGCATCGACATACCTAAACCAAAGAACATTCGCAGGTAAAATATTTGATAGAAGTTTCTTTTCAAAAAACTCCATGTAAATGTTACTTAAAAGGGGCGATAAAGGGTTCCCCATAGCCATACCAAACCTCTGCTCATAGAATTTACCATTGAAAGTAAATTTACATTCCTTAATACACAGTTTCAGCAACTCTAAAATGGTGTCAGTTTGCAGAGAAAAATACGTATTTATCCAACTCATCAGCTAAAAATGTTTATCAGGTCGTCAACTGGAACTTTGTAGTAAAAAGGGAAACTACATCAAAGTTAATCATTTTAAATTCGTAATTAATGTTACAGCTTCTGAAGCGGTTTACAAAGTCCACATTATTTTTTACTGAAAATCCTGAAATTTTTCCTATAAGAGGTGACAATTCACTGACAAGCCACTTTGGCAAATTATAAGTTGATGACCCTACAGAACTAATAATAGGTCGTACAGGGTTATTTTGTTTGTGAGTTTTAATAAGTCCATAAAGATAGGGCAAGGATGCACATACAATACAAAATTTCTTAATTAAATCATCTTTTCCCCTTAACAATGTTTTAAGTTTTTTATTGAAACTACTATTAACCTTCTCTAATGGATTATGGTTCAGGACTGTATACGTTCTTGGTCACTTAACAAAACTAAATTTTATTTACATAATCATCTTTATTTATTAAAACACAAAGAGCATTTGATTTATCAGCTTTCGTAATGTGTAACGTTTATCTTTTTTAAGGTTGCTTGGTACGCCTTTAAAAACCTATCAGGTACATTAGAGTAGCACTTTAAAAGAACATTTGCCCCATAAAACAAATACCCTACAAGATGTTGAAAATCTTCAATAGACAACGATCCAAATTTTTCTAAATTACAAAATGATTTAGCTATTCCTACCCAGTCCACTTTCTCGTCACAAACACTGAAGTTGATACCATAACCGAGAGCCGTTCTTGTTACATCATAACACTTTATCCGATAAATTACATACAAACTGGGGATTTGCATCTTTAGTCCAACCCGCTGTCTTGATGAGCTGTTTAAGTTTACGATCGAGTTTATCTTCAGAAGTCGGCACTGGCTTCGCAACTTATGATAACAATAATCGCCCAATCGAGTCCTCCATTCAAGGGGATTGCTTGATTAAAACTATATCTATTGACCTCAGGATTCTGAAAGCTTGTTCCACGTCCAGTATCGTTATTTCTATGTACTTTTGGAGTATAGGCGTTCATATTCTTCGAATGGTTTACTGGAAAGGCCGCGATGTTTCTTGGATAAAAACGATTTTGGCATAACATGCTCACTCAAACACATACTAGGAAAATTCAGTTGTAATTTAGCTTGTGGGCCTTGATGAGAGAGGAGGAAAAATTCAGCAACGAAGGGCTCCAGTGAAGGGTGTAGGATCTTGAAGGTAGCAAATATGGTAAAGATTCGCCTGGCATCCATAATGTTATACGACCACAAGTATATATATATATATATATATATATATATATATATATATATATATATATATATATATATATATATATAATATATATATATATATATAGATATATATATATATATATATATATATATATATATATATATATATATATATATATATATATGTGTGTGTGCTGGTGTGTGTGTGTGTGTGTGTGTGTGTGTGTGTGTGTGGTTTTGTATACAAAAAGAATTCAGAGATAATTTGATTTTCATGCTGTACTGCTTTATTCCCTTTGTGAAAAACTGTTATTTCTTAGGTCTTACAACTTCCCGGACAATTCGTATCTAGTAGATCTCTCCTAACTTCGTAGAAAAACTAACAAACCAAAAATATTTTCATAATTTCTGAGAAACACCTAAACGTACCCAAATTTTGAATGGGAGGAAAACCCATCCAGCAGCTTTTGTCAACACCGTACTCCGTAATAAGACCATTCTCTTTCTCCTGAAGAAGTGAAGAGCTGAAGGAAGAAAAAATATAACTAATTAGTCACCTTTCCTTTTTATTCTCGTCTCCCTCATTGCTCCAAGTCAATGAAAGCTCATTATCTCGTTTGAAAAATTCGATGACCTCATCAGCTCAAATAAAAGCGCTAGGGAATGTTTGATCTTGGTTTTTACAGCGAATCCATTTGTGCCTGAAGACCTTCCTCAAAAGAACTTCTCCTCGGCTGAATTTCTAAAGGATAAGACCAAACAGTCTCTCCCTTGCACGAATGAAGATCAATGCAGACTTTTATCATTAATTCTACTTCTACTCTGTTCTTCATCTGGAGCTTCATTAAACTATGAAAAGAAGCAATCCTTTTGGAAGCTTTTTTAGAGGTGAATCTCTCTCGTCCAAAGGTATGCAATTAACATTGAACTAAAGATAATTTGATAATCGCCATTTATATAATACAGTTTAAATGTGTGCCCATCCTGTTTCTCATGGGATGTGAGATAAACATAGTTGTACGTGATAGAATTCCTATGATCATGGGACGGAAGATTACAATAAAAGAAATGAAAATATAAAAAAAACATAAAAACACACTTTTACTAAAATACATAGAAAATTGGAAAATAATTTTTTAAGACTCACCAGGATTTTCCTACAATTAATCATGTCTACAAAATAAAAGCTTGGGCCCCAAACATGGATCAATGTGCTATAAGAAACAAATATATAATTTTTGTTTATATTTTTCGTAGCATTTCCTTTTATTTTTGCAGACATGATTAATTGTAAGAAAATCCTGGTGTCTCAAAAAATATTTATTTCTCTCTTTGTATTTCATTTTATTAAAAGCGTGTTTAAGATTTTTTTATACCTTTTAGTTTTGACGGAAATTGTGTACAAAGCTTTATGGTTGCAGGTAATTATATTTATTTCCTGCTGAGCCAAAGAATGTTTGAAAACTGCTGCGTTTATCTTATCATAATCAGTCACAGAAGGTATAACAATTCTTAGAGTTATTAATCATTCTACCGAATCAAAGAAGTTTGTGAAAAATCTGAAGAGCGCTTTATACAAATCCTGAGATACTGGGAGAAGTCACTGAACGGTCTTTAGAAGTCACTGCTGACCTGCAGATCATGTAAGGTTGTACTATCACCACAACTGAGTAACCATTCAAAATTTCATGTCCAACGGACGAAGGGAACAGGTCGAACATTGAGTTACAGGTTTTGACCCTGTGGATGTTCAAATCGACTATCAAAAACATAGACGAATCGCATAGGTTTTTGAAAATGCAAGTCTTTTCTTGACCAATTTATTTATCTATTTATTTATTTATTTATTTATTTATTTATTTATTTATCTATTTATTTATCTATTTATTTATTCATTTGTCTTTAACACATGAGTTCCACTATACGGAAAGAATAATTAAAAACTATAAATTCAAAATGGATAATATTTTTTTTCTCATGGAAAATCAGTCATCAATTTGAGAACAACAAAAATGACTCCTACATAAAGTTAGATAAGATACATAATTATTTCTTACCTTTTAAAAAGTAAGACTCAGGGAAGGGGCAAAACCTTTACTGATAATCACAAAGCAAATACCGCAAAATATTTCACTAATTGAGGATTTCTGTCACCTTTTTCCCTGATGAAACACTGAAGAGTAACGTGCAGCTGAAAACAAGCCACTTGGAAAATCTTTTATTTTTTTCTCTAGATATTACAATATTTCTGTCTCCTTCGAAACACAAGTCCCTTGGAATTTATGCTTCGAATATGATATCAAGCCTGATTGAAAATGTTTACTTTCTACTCTGATAAATTGTGTGTGTGTGTATATATATATATATATATATATATATATATATATCTATATATATATATATATATATATATATATATATATATATATATATATGTGTGTGTGTGTGTGTGTGTGTGTGTGTGTGTGTGTGTGGTGTTGCATGTATGTTTTCTAAACTAACTAGTACACATGGTGTATGCATGTAGATAAGCAGATGTACAAAGAGGTAAAATTAAATTGTTTAGAATTCTGGATAAGTTTTTGACATTTATATAAGTATCGAACTACATATGTATATTAGTATTCACTATATTATAATGTTGGTAGGATTTCAATATATTATTCAGGACTGACAATGTTTGACCAAGAGCCCCATTCAAAACATCCAAGAAGGAGCGTATCCTAATTCAGGAATTTTAGCCTCGATTTTGTGGATTAAGTTATGACTCTCGATGTTAATAGAGAAGATAAGAAAATGTTTTGCTGAACTGGAAGAAAAGTATTAATGCTTAGAAAACTAGCTTTAACAATTGGAGCTTGAATAAGATTATTTCTTAATAATGATTGGTATATGACCTCCTTATGGCCTTTGAAAATAACAGTAAGTCCTAAAATGATAAAACTAAAACATAAATATGTTCCAGCAATTGTTAAATCAGTAACTCCATAATTACTTTCCGAATCGTCATCACTCGAACGATGATCGTGACACGGCCAAATGATCTAGGGAAAAAGAGTCATGCGAAGTTGTGGTCGATAAGTCAGCATCGCCTGAAGGGAGAGAAGAACGTCTTGTGTTTGAGTGAGGGCTTCCAGAAGGAGACGTCTATCTTGAGACATTCTTCTTCCGAACGTCAGCTCAAGTTTACAATCTTTATTGTTTAATGCAATTGGGGGGCCGGGGGATTTGAAAGATAAATCTGGCAATTTTAATCAACAGTTCTTTACTAGCTGTAATTTTTACCGAGAGACGAAAAGGAAAAATTCAATCTCTCCACGCCAACATACCAGCAAATAGTGTTATAAGCAAAGTTGAAAGGCCTTAGTTATAAGCATATGGAGATGGAGAACGTAGTGGTGTGCCCATCTGTTGCTCAGGATTGGAGGAAACAAGGAGGAAAAGAAAAGGTATAGACAAAAAGGGGCTTATTTTGAAAGAAACCTGTTTCTAAAACTTATAAAAATGACGTTGGCTGGTAAAGATGAAAGCCAGGAGAGAAAAGCAATAGAGTAAAATAGAATATCTATACATTTCAAAGAGAAGTAATTGAAGAGGTTAAATGAATAATAAATTAAACAGCCTAATGATGACTTAGACATATAAGAAATAGGAGGTGAGAACAATAAACCTCTCAACAGGAATGATAAATGTAATTATCAAAATAGCCAAGTACCTTCTATGAGAAATAAGAATAAATAAATAAATAGATAGGAAGAACCCAAATCCAAAGTACCAGTGTTTCCTGAAAACGAAGTGTTTCATCAAAATGGAATTGTCCCTGTCAGAGAAGGAAGGAAAGAGAAACCCAGGAAACACATAAATTTCGATTCAGTGGGGTCATTCAGCAAGTTTGGATTAGCTCCATTACCATGGTAGCTTAAACTGAAAGACATCAGTAAATTATCCTTTTTTTTTCCACATGGCATTTTCTATATTAGTATTTTGATATAATTATTTTATATGTGGAATACATCCCGACTTGCCTGGCTCCATGACTGGAAGAAAACCCCATGAAGCAACGCCAGAGAAACCATTCGCTTGGACTAACAATTTCTGCTGACGAAAGAGAGAAAGTTTCGCAACAATTGCTGAATTTACCAAATAAAAGGAAAAATTCCTAAGTCAGTAAAGAAAAAGGAAATATAAATGGATACCAAAAATAGACATTTCTGTTAGAATGTAATGTACTCGGAATATTCCAAAGTAAAACTATTTTCTTAATACCTATTTTTTTACTTTTTATGTCTGCAACAGAAAGTAAACGGTTTTTTTTCGTAGTAAATCAGCTATAACTGCTTTACTAATGTCTCCTTTGTAGCTCTTCTCTTACGCATCTTTGGATTACATCTTTCTACCTACTGAGCCACTTTCTTGAAACTGAAATGAATGTAGTCCGCATCGTTTTCCGCCTTTTACTTCTGTCACTTCACCTGAAGTCGTATTGTTTAGCCGAACGATTTCTTTGACGTTGCTCAGCAGTGTCTTCCAGCAATCAGGGAGCCAATCAAGTCAGGATGTATTCAGTTTCATATATAAGAAAAAGAAATCAATATGTTAAAAACGAAACTGTCAAGAAAAATCTCTCTTGTGTCAAGTCAGATCATTTGTGTAAGTCATCTAATAAAAAAAGAAAAAACAATTAAAATTAAAACATATGTGAGTCAGGTTGCTGTTTCAGCCCGATATAACCTTTATACATTTTTATTTAGTTTCATTCAAATTCTGGTGCTAATACTAGACATAAGCAGAACTATAGATCGTATTATATATATAATTATATATATATATATATATATATATATATATATATATATATATATATATATATATATATATATATATATATATATGAGAAACGACTGAACTTACTCATTGACTACAAAACAGTACACATGAGAAAATCTAAATTTTTAGAATTTATTTTTAAAGGCCTTTCCACACGAGGGGCAAATGCACGGCGGGCAGACACTGTTACCAATTTTGCGAGTGGATGGGGATCACGAGTATGGTCCAAGTCACAGGTTCGCCTGCCTTTGGACTACTGCCTGCTTTGGCAATGACCTTAACCAAAGGCTCCGTATGGCGATAAAAAAATGGTATGAAAAAGTGAAAATAGGATCCTGAAATGAAAAGTTCAACATGCAGGATTACAGTCCTCTTTAAACCCTCAGGCACCCATCAGTAGGAGAGGAAGAGTGGTAGTAGAGAGTTCCAGACTAGTCGTAGATGGGCAAAAATAAGGAAAAATACACATTTATCGCTAGAAAAAAATTGGAAAAAGAAAAAGTTGTCTGAGATTCAATACCATATTTAGTTTACATTATACAAAGATATCTATCTTAAGTTAAAGGGGTTGCTTATCTTGGACATGCATCGCTCAGTTTTGATTAGTTCCCATTTTTTTTTTTTTTTTTTTTTTTTATTAATTGATCCGCACCATAACTTAGTCCAATGCGGTTTTGCTACATACCAAGAGGGTGAGATGAATATAACAAAAGTATTCTTTATCAAGAGGGAAAGACAGTATGTTGGGGTGCCTTCCATATTTTTTTTTCAAATATATAAATTATTCTAAGTAACGAAAGTATTTACGAAAATTAATGGATTGCATGAATGCAACATATCGAGAAACAAGTGCAGTTTATTCTATCTTGCGATAACAAGTATTTTAGCAACAAAATATAGACATATTTTCCTGTGTTAACAGCACCAGTTATTGTTTTACCAATATATAATATTGAAATTGTACCTATTTATGATAGTGAAAACGTGGATGAATGAATGAATGAAAGTGTTAATTCAAAAAATATTCACATGTATGAGATATCTCCTTCTCCTGAATGTTTAGTCACAGTGAATATTTATTGTTCCATAATATAATGTAAATGAACGACAACACAGAACAAAGGTGAGAAATAACTCAGCCTCAACTCTTGGGTAAGGAAAGATAAAAAGGCAAACCTGTGGGAAGAGTTTTCCGGTTGGAAGTTTCTTTGTGATAAGGCAGAGTACTCTGCACTCTTTATCCACAATAGTATATTTTTTCCGAGCGGGAAGGCAATTTTGGACGTGACCCTATGCGGACGAGAGAGAGAGAGAGAGAGAGAGAGAGAGAGAGAGAGAGAGAGAGAGAGAGAGAGAGAGAGAGAGAGTTGGTTGGGGATATGTGTCACATATGGAACAATGCATTGCCAAAGTTGATTATTCTTAATTGTGTTAAAGTATACAGCACAGCTAAAGATACACGGTTGAGGAGAGAGAGAGAGAGAGAGAGAGAGAGAGAGAGAGAGAGAGAGAGAGAGAGAGGGACGCTACAAGGCCCCACCGAAGTCTCCGAGAGCCACGAAGTGCGAAGACGGAATGAGACGCATCCCGAGTCCCCGACCTTCTTCAGGAATTCCGAAGCCGAAGAACCCGCAGCAGCAGCAGATCCGGAGACAAGAGGAGGAGAAGCCACCTGGATTTTTTGGCGATTCTAACGCCGAGGTAAACCACTTAGAAGAGTAACATTCAATATGTCAAAATACATTACTATGTGTACTACATTGGTTAATGATTTTTTGGCCCGTATTCCTCTCGTTGGAATCGGGAATATATCTTTATTTGTTGAAAGATTCCTTCGTAGGAAGTGGTTCGCCGGAGGAACTTTGTTCCATTTAAATCTTCAGGAGAGAATGGCCAGTGAATGTGTCGAGGACGACGATCTGAAGCTTCGTGGTGAACTGGATATATGGAAACACGGATTTTACATGGCAGAACAGAAGATTCAAAAACTTCAAGAAGAATTGACATACAAGAAAGGCGCCGAAGAATCCCTCCAACAGAGGGTCTGCGACTTGGAAAAACGTCTAGCCGATGAAAAAGCTAGTCATTTTAACGACCTACTGGATACTGTCAAAATCCAGGAAGATAAATTCATGAAGAAAGACTCAGAGGCAAAAAATGTAATAGATCAGCTCAAAAGAGAGGTTGAGCTTTATTTGAATGAAAGAAAGAAACTCATGCAGAGGGAACAAGAGCTTGTCGAGGAAATAAATATTAAGTCAGAAAACGAAGCTTCCCTCCAAAGGACAATCAAGAGTTTGGAGGGCGATTTAACTACCCATCGCGAAGCCCTGAAAAAACTGAATGAAGACAAGATGCTCTTAATATCAAGGCAAGAAAATGAGATTGACGAATTGGTAGAGAAATTACATCGTACTCTAACTCAGACGAATTTGGAGAGGGATCAACTAAAGCAAGTGAAAAAGAGCATTCAAGAAGAAAAATCCCAGCAGGAGATGGAAAATACACGACTGAGAGGGATAATACAAACATTGGAAAATGAGAACCAGGAGCTTGTGAAGGATATCTATCAATGGGATAGAAATACAGTCGCTTTCGAGCAGAGAATTATACAATTGCAGACTGGAATCTCTGATCTGGAGAAGGAGAACGAGGAACTGAAAAGATTTAATATGGAAAAGAAGGCGATAATTAACTTACAAGAAATCCACCTACATGCGCAGCATCAGATGATCATAGATGCTAATACCAGGATGGCTGTGGTGAAAGCAGAGATGAACCAAGAGAGAATAGAAGAGCCCGAAGAAGAGTCTGATGATCTCGAAAGTGACAGTGGAGACTCAAAGGATACTGAAAACAGTGCTGGACACAGTGAAAGTAGTCAAGACTCTGCAGTATCGGAAGAAGAGGACGACGATGAAGAGAATGAAGCCCAGAGTCGCCAGGGCAGCGCTCAGCAGGGTCCAACATACATCTGTCGCAACCGGAAATGTCCCAGGAAATGCAAAAGAAGAAGAATCAAGAGAGGAAACTGCTGCTGTGCATGCGACATATGCAGGCACAGACGCAGATAGAAGTTAAGAGGAAAATCACGACAGGGAAGCCAGCCAGCCAGCCACTAGGAGCTTAAGGAGATTTATTGTCTGGCAGTGCACCAGAATGAAGCAAGGCCTAAGAAACTCTAAAGGGCAACATGGACGGGTCACAGCTTGACTTGACGACTGCGGGGTCAAAGATGCACCTCTGGTAGCATGGCAAGGATTCCAAGATCCTTCCTAGGTTCCTTTGAAGGCATTCCCCCATGCCTTGCGAGGTTCCTTTGAAGGATTTCCCCCAGGCATTCCGAGGTTCCTAAGCAGGATCCCCCCTCCTAACCTTCCTCTGAAGGCGTTCCCCCACGCCTTCCGAGGTTCCTCAAAAGGATTTCCCCCACACCTCTGAATGCGTGGCTAGGATTCCTCCCTAGCTACCTTTGGTGTGTGTTCGACTTCACAGTCGCCAGGCTAGTCTGTGACCTATTCATTTCGCCCTACGACTTGAAAAGTCAGAGGATTAGCACTTAGAAGATATTAGGAGGACCACCTGTCAGAACAAGAGTCAGCTGTCAGGATGAGAACCAACATTTTTTTGAGGAAGGAGGACCAGCTCTCAGGATAAGAGCCAGCTCTCACGATGTAAGACAACATTAATTCGGAGGAAGGAGGACTAGCTCTAAGGATGAGGGCTATCAGCTGTTCGGAGGCTGGAGGACAAGCTATCAGTTTGAGAGCGTACAGCTGTTTGGAGGAAGGAGGACCAGCTCTCAAGATGAGAGCCATCAGCTGTTCAGAAGATTGAGAGACAAAAGCTGTTTGGACAGCAGCCAGAAAGACACCAGAATGCCACCCCAGAGGACCAGAGGGATGCGAGAGAAACAACAGAAGATGATTCTGTTGGGAATAATCTCCGAGACCGTCTCGCCCACGTCTCTGCAAAGAAGACGTCTTCGCAAGAAAGAAGGGAATTTTCCTTTGAGTATGCTCTGTCCCTTGATGAAGACTCTTCTCATAGAAGATCTCTCTGTCAAAGCGGGCAAATAGTCGAATATCTAGATCTATTCCTGCAGATGTCTTCCTTCTGGTCATTCTCTAGGAATAATCTAGAAGACCGGCTCTGCAGAAAGAAGGAACTTTTCCTTCGAGTATGCTCTGTCCCTTGATGAAGACTCTTCTCATAGAAGATCTCTGTCAAAGCGGGCAAATAGTCGGATATATAGAGCTATTCCTGCAGATGTCTTCCTTCTGGTCATTCTGTGGGAATAATCTAGAAGACCGGCTCTGCAGAAAAAAGGAACTTTTCCTTCCAGTATGCTCTGTCCCTTGATGAAGACTCTTCTCATAGAAGAACTCTGTCAAAGGGGGCAAATAGTCGGATATCTAAATCTATTCCTGCAGATATCTTTCTTCTGGTCATTCAGTGGGAATAATCTAGAAGACCGGCTCTGCAGAAAGAGGGAACTTTTCCTTCAAGTATGCTCTGTCCCTTGATAAAGACTCTTCTAATATAAGATCTCATTCACAGGGGCAAATAGTCGGATATCTGGATCTATACATGCAGATGTCTTCTTCTGGTGATCCTGTGGGAATAATCTAGAAGACCGGCTCTGCAGAAAGAAGGAAATTTTCGTTTTCAGTATGCTCTGTCCCTTGATGAAGACTCTTCTCATAGAAGATCTCTGTCAAAGGGGGCATATAGTCGGATACCTAGATCTATTCCTGCAGATATCTTTTTTCTGGTCATTCTATGGAAATAATTTAGAAGACCGGCTCTGCAGAAAGAGGGAACTTTTCCTTCGAGTATGCTCTGTCCCTTGATGAAGACTCATCTAATAAAAGATCTCTGTCAAAGCGGGCAAATAGTCGGATATCTAGATCTATTCCTGATGATGTCTTCCTTCTGGTCATTCTGTGGGAACAATCTAGAAGACCGGCTCTGCAGAAAGAAGGAAATTTTCCTTTCAGTATGCTCTGTCCCTTGATGAAGACTCTTCTCATAGAAGATCTCTCTGTCAAAGCGGGCAAATAGTCGGATATCTGGATCTATTCTGCAGATGTCTTCTTCTGCTGATTCTGTGGGAATAATCTTGAAGACCGGCTCTGCAGAAAGAGGGCGAACTTTTCCTTCGCGTATGCTCTGTCCCTTGATGAAGACTCTTCTCATAGAAGATCTCTGTCAAAGCGGGCAAATAGTCGGATATCTAGATCTATTCCTGCATATGTCTTCCTTCTGGTCATTCTGTGGGAATAATCTAGAAGACAGGCTCTGCAGAAAAAAGGAACTTTTCCCTTGAGTATCCTCTGTCCCTTGACGAAGACTCTTCTAATAGAAGATCTCTGTCAAAGCGGGCGAATAGTCGGATATATAATCTATCCTGCAGATATCTTATTTCTGGTCATTCTGTGGGAATAATCTAGAAGACCGGCTCTGCAGAAAGAAGGAACTTTCCTTCCGAGTATGCTCTGTCCCTTGATGAAGACTCTCATAGAAGATCTCTCTGTCAAAGCGGGCAAAT
Organism: Macrobrachium nipponense; assembly: GCF_015104395.2. Classification (NCBI taxonomy): domain Eukaryota; kingdom Metazoa; phylum Arthropoda; class Malacostraca; order Decapoda; family Palaemonidae; genus Macrobrachium; species Macrobrachium nipponense. The sequence continues at coordinate 42,891,364 of NC_061095.1, read as the reverse complement.
AGTTTGATATCTGGATCAATTCCTGCAGATGTCTTCTTCTGGTGATTCTGTGGAAATGATCTAGAAGACTGGCTCTGCAGAGAAAAGGAAATTTTCCTTTCAGTATGCTCCTGTCCTTGATGAAGACTCTTCTCATAGAAGATCTCTGTCAAAGCGGGCAAATAGTCGGATATCTAAATCTATTCCTGCAGATATCTTTCTTTCTGGTCATTGCTGTGGGCGGAATAATTTAGAAGACCCGGCTCTGCAGATAGAAGGAACTTTTCCTTCGAGTATGCTCTGTCCCTTGATAAAGGACTCTTCTAATAGAAGATCTCTGTTACATGGGGCAAATAGTCGGATATCTAGATTCTTTCCTGCAGATGTCTTCTTCTGGTGATTCTGTGGGAATAATCTAGAAGACCGGCTCTGCAGAAAGAAGGAAATTTTCCTTTCAGTATGCTCTGTCCCTTGATGAAGACTCTTCTCATAGAAGATCTCTGTCAAAGGGGGCAAATAGTCGGATATCTAAATCTATTCCTGCAGATATCTTTCTTCTGGTCATTCTGTGGGAATAATTTAGAAGACCGGCTCTGCAGAAAGAGAGAACCTTTTCCTTCGAGTATGCTCGTCCCTTGATAAAGACTCTTCTAATATAAGATCATTCACAGGGGCAAATAGTCGGATATCTGGATCTATACATGCAGATGTCTTCTTCTGGTGATCCTGTGGGAATAATCTAGAAGACCGGCTCTGCAGAAAGAAGGAAATTTTCGTTTTCAGTATGCTCTGTCCCTTGATGAAGACTCTTCTCATAGAAGATCTCTGTCAAAGGGGGCATATAGTCGGATACCTAGATCTATTCCTGCAGATATCTTTTTTCTGGTCATTCTATGGAAATAATTTAGAAGACCGGCTCTGCAGAAAGAGGGAACTTTTCCTTCGAGTATGCTCTGTCCCTTGATGAAGACTCATCTAATAAAAGATCTCTGTCAAAGCGGGCAAATAGTCGGATATCTAGATCTATTCCTGATGATGTCTTCCTTCTGGTCATTCTGTGGGAATAATCTAGAAGACCGGCTCTGCAGAAAGAAGGAAATTTTCCTTTCAGTATGCTCTGTCCCTTGATGAAGACTCTTCTCTTAGAAGATCTCTCTGTCAAAGCGGGCAAATAGTCGGATATCTGGATCTATTCCTGCAGATGTCTTCCTTCTGCTGATTCTGTGGGAATAATCTTGAAGACCGGCTCTGCAGAAAGAGGGAACTTTTCCTTCGCGTATGCTCTGTCCCTTGATGAAGACTCTTCTCATAGAAGATCTCTGTCAAAGCGGGCAAATAGTCGGATATCTAGATCTATTCCTGCAGATGTCTTCCTTCTGGTCATTCTGTGGGAATAATCTAGAAGACAGGCTCTGCAGAAAAAAGGAACTTTTCCCTTGAGTATCCTCTGTCCCTTGATGAAGACTCTTCTAATAGAAGATCTCTGTCAAAGCGGGCGAATAGTCGGATATATTAATCTATTCCTGCAGATATCTTATTTCTGGTCATTCTGTGGGAATAATCTAGAAGACCGGCTCTGCAGAAAGAAGGAACTTTTCCTTCGAGTATGCTCTGTCCCTTGATGAAGACTCTCATAAGAAGCTCTCTTGTCAAAGCGGGCAAATAGTTGGATATCTGGAATCTATTCCTGCAGATGTCTTCTTCTGGTGATTCTGTGGGAATAATCTAGAAGACCGGCTCTGCAGAGAAAAGGAAATTTTCCTTTCAGTATGCTCTGTCCCTTGATGAAGACTCTTCTCATAGAAGATCTCTGTCAAAGCGGGCAAATAGTCGGATATCTAAATCTATTCCTGCAGATATCTTTCTTCTGGTCATTCTGTGGGAATAATTTAGAAGACCGGCTCTGCAGAAAGAGGGAACTTTTCCTTCGAGTATGCTCTGTCCCTTGATAAAGACTCTTCTAATAGAAGATCTCTGTTACAGGGGCAAATAGTCGGATATCTAGATCTATTCCTGCAGATGTCTTCTTCTGGTGATTCTGTGGGAATAATCTAGAAGACCGGCTCTGCAGAAAGAAGGAAATTTTCCTTTCAGTATGCTCTGTCCCTTGATGAAGACTCTTCTCATAGAAGATCTCTGTCAAAGGGGGCAAATAGTCGGATATCTAAATCTATTCCTGCAGATATCTTTCTTCTGGTCATTCTGTGGGAATAATTTAGAAGACCGGCTCTGCAGAAAGAGGGAACTTTTCCTTCGAGTATGCTCTGTCCCTTGATGAAGACTCATCTAATAAAAGATCTCTGTCAAAGGGGGCAAATAGTCGGATATCTAGATCAATTCCTGATGATGTCTTCCTTCTGGTTATTCTGTAGGAATAATCTAGAAGACCGGCTCTGCAGAAAGAAGGAAATTTTCCTTACAGTATGCTCTGTCCCTTGATGAAGACTCTTCTCATAGAAGATCTCTCTGTCAAAGTGGGCAAATAATCGGATATCTGGATCTATTCC
>NC_061095.1:42876378-42883878 GCF_015104395.2 Macrobrachium nipponense | reverse complement strand
AACTTTTAACAGATGATAAATTTATCAAAATTTACAGAAAATTTGGAACAGTAGAGTAAAAAAACGCACCCAGGTAAAATGCATATCTAGAAATCTTTACTTGAAACACTGCAACGCCGTATTTTCTACATGCTGAATTATATGCATTCAAAAGGGATTTTCAAGAGCTTTCCAATAAGCCTATATTTATCGGTGGAAAATGAAGGAAGACAGAGGGGAAAAAAGCGTCTGCAACACTATACATTAATAGCATATATCAGCGTCATCTCCACCTTTTCCTATGGCGACTCGCACTGACAATCAGCGTCAATATATATTACGGGTCTCACGAACCAACCGAAACGACCCTACATACAATAATTGCAAACTTGTTTAATTACTGTGTAGCCTGTATTTGTTTTAAAATTATAAACTTGTTTAAACAGCAATGAAACATGACATCGGCTGACCTTTGTTTTGTATTGTGGCCGCTAGTTTTAGCTAATTGCTACGTAGGCTACCAAGCCATTGTACTAATACACAAGGTCTAGAGAGAAGACTATACAATTGCTTGTTTTTTCTTTTCGATGTATGTTTCATGGCAAAGCTCGTTCAAGTCTTTTCCTTCATTTCCTTTATATATGGCAACCTTCATCACATTTCCTGCCCTAGTGGATTTCTTCCTTTGGCATATTAGGCAACCTGAACAGTGATACTACTTCTCTGACGTGTTTTTTTTTGTATAACTTTAGTCATGCAGTCTTTTCAATATTGAACAGAGATGATGGTGTATCATATCCTAAGCATGCGTGTAAAGTCAGTATATCTTGACAAAGCTCTGAGAAAGTTCTCTCTGCAGTTGCTGAATATGCCAAGTTTTTTTATCACTGCCATATTTGAAATAGATGTCTTCAGAGGTTTCTCCATAAACTACATTTGTCGTATATTCTGACTCATTCACAGCTCAATGTACTATTAGTGTAGCAGCATCTCCAGTTGACGTATCAACATCAATGTGTTCCTCCAGCATTGCCTTAGAAAGTAACTTAAGGAGATTTACCTTGTTTTGGGTGTTCTTCAAAAATGGTATGTTCTTTGTTGTGAAGATCATATAATTAGTGATGACTGCATTTGTATCTGCTACACCTTCTCGACGTATTACATGAGCATGGTCTTTGGTGGATGGAGTTTCATATCCATCAAATACTACTACTAGGTTTATATATTTCTTACGTACATAGTTATTGCGTATATCACCAAATTACTTACCTCTGTCTTATTGCAACCTTTGGAGTAGCGAATGTTATAGAGAGCTTATTAGGAACAAAGATGACACCTTTCAATATTGTTGATATAGTACCTCTGCAAATCATGACACAATCATCAAACAAGGCAAAGGGATGTGGGGTAAGCTCATGCTTCATGTCCGACTTTAGATCTGAGGATACTTTCTCTAACCTGTCAAACAGTAGAAGTGGATTGACTTGAATCTTATCCTCACTATACTGCATAACGCTCTTTGAAGTCAATATTTTTACTTGGTATGTTTTGAAAGTATAACCAGACACTGAATATCCTATTATTTTATGTGGAATTATTTCACCAACTGCTTTTGCATCATATGTATTAGCAGATGAGTCTGCCATGATTCCACTACTGATGCTTTGGAGCCTTTCTTCCTTTGTGAATGGGTTATGAATGAACTCAACGAGTTTGGTTGTGTCTTCTTTGTCTCTTTATACGTGCCGGGGTTACATCCTTACAACATAAGTTCTGCATTGCTTCATTGATAGCAAAACAGGTAGGCATTGCCAGAAGCTAAACAGTTCAATGCTCCTCAGTCAAGCCCTTACCACGGGTTAGTCCTTCGACGAATTTCATGGTTCTCATGAGGGTCTGTTCAACTATCAAGTCAGTAGATATTCCAGCCCAGTAGCAGTCACTCCTAACTACATGGTAGCCATCAAGGAATTTCTGATATACTTCTGGATTCCTTTACTCAAGCTTAGACATGGCTTGTAGATGCATGTAAGACCCTTTGGTATAAATATTATGGCCTGAGGCAGCGAAGTAGGAAAGCATTTCAGCTTACAAGGGGAGATGCATAGGTCAGTTGCCAGTGTGCTTTGCCTTCACAAACTCTCTGAGAATAGATATCATCTGCAATCATTGGATTCACAGCATGGCAGTTGAATAACCAGCAAGTGATTCCTTATAACTACTTACATTACTGCGTAACTGCTCCACAGTAGAGAGGTCTTCCTTTGTAAGTTCTTCATTCCAGAGCAGTTTGTCCATTACTAGTCTACCTGCTTGCACCATCTGGCAGTTCTGTGACTACGGTCCAGGAGGCAGTGAACCATCTGGATCATAGTCAGTCTGATAATATTTTCATATCCATATCTAGACCAAGAGCTTGCAACATTAGCCTCGTGTGCAAGTCTGTATCAACAAGAAAAAGACCTCTCAGAGCTCGTGACACGGCCTTGCCCATCAACATGCTGCAAACTGTGTTAGGGGCATATATCACACTAAGAAAGTCTTACAGTCCAGAGCCAGCCACTATGTGGCCTATAGCTTTATAACTATTCATGCATCATCATTTTCATCTTTAGGATGTTTTTGTTTGCTCTTTGAATCAAGTTTCTTTCTCAGGTGTATGCTTCAAAATGAGTAAATATAGCTTTTTCACATGGGTCGGAAAATAAAGTTCCCTAAATGTCACTTCAATGAAGTAAATATTGCAACTATTATCTTGTCTTATATTAATGCTTCCCTGGAAACATATACTAATAGCATTTGTATCCATGACTATCCTCATATAGAAAGCAAGATATGGATAAATATAGCCTTTTCATGGGTTTCGATGAAAATCCAAGATGATCATTTATGCAAGGGGCTGGAAGATGCTAACTTTTTTTTTTTTTTTTTTTTTTTTTTTTTTTTTTGTTTTTTTTTTTTTTTTTTTTTTTTTTTTAAGAGTCCAGGACCCCTCTTGGGCATGATCAAGCAAAGAAACCTTCTGTTGTAATTTGTTCCTTAGGATGACCTATTTTGACTCGACCAATGCTCAAAGGGTGGATAATTCTTGATTGTGTTAAGAAAGTACAGTAAACTAGCAAACATACGGTGGGCGGGAGGTAGGGATGTAGGATAGAGAGGTTGGGTTGAGGCCAACGTATGGAACTGTGCATGGTCGAAATTGTTTTAATTATCACTTTCTTTTGTTATTAAGAAAAATACTACGGTTGGAATGTGTCACGTTACGAAATTGTGCATGATCAAAGGGGATAATTTCTTGTTTGTGTCAAGAAAGTGCAATAAAGCTAACAAAACACGGTTGTGAGAGAGAGAAGAGAGAGAGAGAGAGAGAGAGAGAGAGAGAGAGAGAGAGAGAGAGAGAGAGATAATAATACTACTATAACATCTTATTTCCATTTCATAATTTTTTTAATAACCTACCATTACTGACGGTATTCTGACCTTTTAGTACTCCAAGATTCCTGTTATCTATTCTCCTCGAAGGACGATAATGTATTCCGAAATATCATTCGATGTTCCTTTTCATTGCGAGTGTCAGATGAACATACATTTTGTTGAAAATTACTAGAGCTATTCAAACTTTATTTCATATATTCCGTTTTCATTCTGCCTTCCTATTTCAAATGAAAGTCTTCTCTGGTACCATGAATTCATATTTTTTTTTGTTATTCGGTTATATTTGCTTGGTTCAACAATAATCTACCGAGAACAGAACTTGCCTCAGCATTTGTTAGCCAGCTTATATTGCAATGGGAAAGTCAATTACTTGCGTACGATTCATCAGATAAAGGAAAAAAGGGCTATACAGAAATCATATTAAACGTTGTGGTCTTGTGTTTTTCCTTGCCTCACCGCTCCCTGTTGATAGTTATTCATAAAAAAACAAAAAAAACATGGAAGTCAATAAGCTAAATCCTCCCATATCTTATACCAGAAAAACAACCATAAATATATATCAAAATCAAGTAAAACAATTTCCTGCTTAATCCTGAACTTCACAGACATTCTTTTTACAGTCGGATGGACATTGCCTAGACTTATAGAGAAGACAATTCTGCTCTTTTATTGTGAGCTTACATTTCTATCCGATCATGAATACGGACATGCTAAATAATGTTTTGAAATCAAGAGGATTTCCTTCAACAGACAAAGATGGGAGGAGGAATGGAAATTAACTGTGAAGACTATTCTATTTCCCTCTCCTGGGGCATTACTATAACAGTCTTTGGAACTTTCAAAAGAAGACATAGAAAATCAACCGAGGGAAATGTCTGAAAGCTAATACGCCATGGGATGTCTAATGAATGGGATAGTGTCAATTTAACTTGGCATTAATCAAAGAGATTAATCCCAAGTTCGATGTCATCAGGATTACTTTTATTACTATTATTATTATGTTCTTTACTTAGCTTACTTCTATTGTTTAGTATGATCCTTGTTAACACTTCTGTTTATTTTCTACTTGTGCAGTAACTCCACTTCTGTTTATGCTGCAGTTGTTACAATTAATGAAAATTACAATAAGAATTCTTAATAAAATATCTTTATTAAGGGTTTTAGAATATTTCATAAGTCGATGGACAAAAAAAATTCTCCTGAGAAGTATGATAAGTATTTAGGAGGAAAGCAACGGGATAGATTCAAAAATCCGTTCCTTCGTCATGTCAATCATTGGAAATGATTGACATTATTTTTTCTTATAACAGGGAATCTTGACAGCAGAAAATGCCATTATCAACGAAATCTAATTTCAGTGAAATTATTGTCTAAATGATGCGCTTAACTTCTCACACTGATTGTATTAACTGCTCGTGACAAGAACAAAGAGGTAAAAAAGAAGAAGAAGAAGAAGAAGAAGAAGAAGAAGAAGAAGAAGAAGAAGAAGAAGAAGAAGCAGAGAGGGTCGATCCATTAGCGCGGCGGAAGAACATAATTACCCCCTTTTTTCAGTATAGATATGTAACCTGTCGAAGGCCTTTGGCGGCTGGAATTCAAGACGTAAATAACGCTGCCTCGAAATGTAGACAGCAGTCAATCATTATTTTCTTTAGTGCCGCTCGATGAAGACTGAACGTCGTCCGCCTCATTAGCCCTGACAGCGAAATGTTTCGGTGGAGTTATATTTGTGGATAATTGTGCAATTTTCAATTCCTGTCAATCCATAACGAGACACAGGCAGTTAACTCGCTGAATTTAGTTACTTGATTATAAATTAGCTGACTAATATAGTAGTCTTCTCTTTATTTAGATTCCTTATTAACATTATGGTTAGCATAAATTTAAATCAGATGATGTTTCTTCTCATTCTCTATTTACTCTATTTTTTTTTTTAAATAAAAATAAGGAAAGATTAACTCCTTGCATTCCAGTATAAACTTTATGGCAAGGAATGGTTGCAATAATGATATACTGAACAGCTTTACTTCCTGTCTAATCAACCCCTCAAAATCATTAACATTCATGACCTACATTGACTCCAATTTGAGCTGCTTTCTGGATCGGTCCCGTAAGTGTGTCGTTCCAGGGTTTCAGAATAAGTAATCTGCTTCTCTGGTATAAAAGCAACATTTTATAATGACAGTGGTCGGGTGACTGATTTTCCTTCATAAGTTATCACTTAAGCATCATTTTTTACTTTAAAAAATAAATGTAACCATAATTTCATTTAGCGCTCCCGTAATTTTTAATAGACCTAAAATAAAAATCGAAAGAAAACTATATATATTACATGACATACATCTGTCATCATTAACATAGGATTTTATTTGTTGTTTTGTAATGGAATTAAATTTGTTCCTTATTATGTCCCAATACGAAAGGGTACCAACGACCTGACAGAAAAGCTGCGCACAGCAGGTGGAAGCGTTTTCATCTACTCTTCTTTCAAGCATAAAGACCCATTCTGCAGAGACAATTTCGTCCTGTTTTGCTATAATGGTAAATTTTGCATTAATTGCAGATAGTCAATACATATTTGAGGAAACTTTAATAATAACAGCCGAGTGATTCCTAACTGTTTGTCCGCCGGGTGTGGTGGGGCAGGGTGGGTAGGGGACCGGAGGTAAGGGGAGGAGGCATGAGACATCCACCCCTCCTCCTACAAGTCTGTTTATTCACCCTGGATGGGATGGAGTAGTTAGGGGATCGGGGAGGGTAGCGAAGACATGATGGTAGCACCGGGTTCCAGCGCAGTGTAGGCGTGCCATAAAGCTCGTAAAAAATAATTGATTGTTATATATAATTGTAAATTAACAGTTATGCCATATTTTAAAAACCAGAACAGATGGTTGAAAAATAAAAATTGACATACAAACCAAAATTTCAAGATGGTGCTTATAATTAGCGGCAGCTGTATTTCATATTTCCATTCAATAAGTATTTAAGATGACAGTGCGATGACTGAGTCAGACAAGGAGCAAGATTGAACAAATTTTATTCTGAGGAGAGGTTGTACATAAGGCAGTGTTCGGAAAGAAACGTATATTCCGTCACAAATGCACGAACAAACATAAACAAAAAGGACAGAGAACCCTGCTGTGAATGTGTTTCTTCACAGCCAAAAATACACCTATAGTTTGACATAGAGGAAACAGATTTATGTGATAAATACATTGATGAAAAGGACGTGAATCGCTCTACAATTCAGTATCTGGAGGAGAAGGAGCATACATATGTGAAAAATGATATTTACACAAAAGTAGAGCGAACCTTCTGCCAAATGTCCTTACAAACACTCCCCCCCAAGACAATGATTGCATAGAAATCGTTGGCTGAGGTCATTGGAATCTTGCTGGGAGCTGGAGGAGTCCGTGGGTCCGTGATTCCCTCGGTCAAAGGGCATCTTCCAGGTCCTTGTAGTCTGGAGGAGGACCCATGGGAACTGTGCCTTCCAGTCGGGGCCTTTGCAATGTGCCACCAAGGAAGCCTTGAGAGAGCAGTGGACCCTCTCCACCATACCGTTGGCCACGGGGTTGTAGGATATGGTGGTGTGGTACTTGGTCCCCATCAGTCATGCCAGGGAGGACCAGAGCATTCATGTGAAGGTGCATCCCCGGTCCATTGTAACGTCGTCTGGCACTCCCAAGCGGCTGATCCAGCTGGACAGGAGGACTTTGGCACATGGTGTGCGGTGGCTTCTGACATCTGAGTTGCCTCGGTTGGATGGAGGAAGGAAAAGCCAGACATTGACATGGATATGTCCGAATCTTCACCTAGTCTGGGGGAAAGAGCCTATCCCTGATTCGGTGTGCCTTCCCATCTTGCTGCTCTGGCACATGATGCAGTTCCTGGCACATTTCCGGGAACCCCTGCTGATGCCATGCCTCATGAACTTCTTGGTCAGGAATCTGGTTGTTGTGCGGGTGACGGGTTAGAGAGACTGTGTATCACATCGAACACCTGCTTCCTATGAGAGACAATTATCAGGGGGTGAGAGGTGGCAGGTGCTAGTGTTGCAGAGGAGCATCGTCTTGGAGGGGG
>NC_061095.1:42826378-42871378 GCF_015104395.2 Macrobrachium nipponense | reverse complement strand
TTCTGATGAAAGAACTACATTAATTGCCGAGACGCGAAGAGAACTCCCAATACAAGTCTTTTTTGTTTGCACTGTATAGAACTTTCATTACCTATGCAGCAAATCGAAAGTTATCTATAGTAATAACTATTTTTTATCTGTATAAATTTATTCTTCAACGTTTCGTCTATGAAAATCCGTTTTCTAACTATATAGAGTCTATATCAAAAAAGTAAGATCGACAATACCGACACCTGGCAGATTTGTTCCGCCTTCTTTTTACTCTCTTTGAATGTAACAGAAGCCATCGAATCAAATAAATAGATTTGAATACCGCGGTCACTTCATATCTTATGCAGTATGATGAAGCACGATCTTCGATCTTGGCGACCCTACCAACTTATATCCCGAGAATGAATGCATCGAACCATCATAACTCTCCTCTCCAGTCTCTACCCCTCGTCTCTTCATAAGTCTCTCTCTCTCTCTCTCTCTCTCTCTCTCTCTCTCTCTCTCTCTCTTTCCGTAACATTGTATTCATTCCCATATTGTGCCACACGATTTCCTTTGGATATTGTCCAAATTTTCAACATCTCATTTCGTATTATGCATACATTCGATTTATAATTTACTCTAAACTGACTTTACTAATATAACTTAAAGAATATGCACAACTGATATTCCACTGGCCTATTAATGATTTTAGAACTGTAATATTCTTATGATTTAGATTTATAGGAAATCCGGTCAACAACAAAATGCAAATTTATTGGAGATCATCGTCCTTTCCAGAGATGCCAGATGTCGCATATTGAACGATATATGTCCGAATATTTCAAAACACTGTTACTTTACTTTAGTTGACGAAGCTACGAAGGATCGTCTTATATTCTAAGAATTCTTTTGTGAAGATAATTTCAAAAGAGGTCTTTTTCACATGTTATTGTCAGTGTCCAAGTTTAGCCTTAAATATGTCATGATTCTTGAATATATATATATATATATATATATATATATATATATATATATATATATATATATATATATATATATATATATATGTATATATATTATATATATATATATATATATATATATATATATATATATATATACATATATATATATATATATATATATATATATATATATATATATATATATATATATATATATATATATATATATATATATATATAATATATATATATATATGGTAGTAAAAGATAAGAAGGAGGCAAAGAAAAGATGGGAAGAGTCACAGTCAGTGGAAGACAGAAATAGGTACAGAGAGAAAAACAAGGTGGTGAAAAAGGTGGTAGCCAAGCTAAAGCAAAGTCGTATGATGATGTGTATAATGAGCTGGGACAAAGGAAGGATTAAAGAAGATGATCAAGCTATCAAAGGCTAGAAATAAGAGCACCAAAGATATAACACATATCAAACAAATAAAGGATCAAGAGGGTGTAGTGCTTAGAAAGGAGGAATACATTGTGAAGAGATGGAAAGAATATTTCGAACAGTTGTTAAATGAAGGTTTTCTAGGCAAGAGGTACTAAATGCACTGAAGAAGATGAAGAATGGGAATGGCAACCGGACCAGACATGATCCCGGTGGAGGCATGGAAAGCATTAGGAGATGAAGGAGTGGATATACTGTACGATCTTATGATAAAGATCCTTGAACAGGAAAAGATACCAAATGAGTGGCGTGGGAGTATATTGATCCCAATTTTTAAAGGGAAAGGCGATGTCCAAGAGTGTGGTAATTATAGGGGCATTAAATTGATGTCCCACACTTTGAAGATACTGGAAAAGGATGATAGATGCTAGACTGAGAGAAGAAGTACAAATAGGTAAAGAGCAGATGGGATTTATGAAGGGAAGGGGAAAAACACATGGTATATTTTAATCTGAGGCAAATAATGGAGAAAAAATTCGGGGAAAGACAAAGGGACCTACATATGGTATTCATTGACCTTGAAAAGGCTTATGACCGAGTCCCGAGACAAGAGTTATGGAGGAGCCTGAGGGAGAAGATGGTGCCAGAGAAGTATGTGCGATTGATACAAGAGATGTACCGGAATGTATTTACAGATGAGGAGCAGTGTTGGGGAGACAGAAGGTTTGAGGTGAGAGTAGGATTACACCAGGGGTCGGCTCTGAGCCCATTTATCTTTAACATATGATGGATGTTATAATAGAGGAAGTAAGGGAGACAGTACCATGGAACATATTGTATGCGGATGATATTGTTCTGTGTGCAGAGAGCAGGGAAGATCTGGAAGTGAAATTGGAAAGATGGAGACAAGTACTGGGGAGGACAGAGGAATGAGAATAAGTAGATCCAAGACAAAATATATGTGTACCACCACTGAGGGGTGGGGGATGATAGAGAAAGTATTCATCTTGGTGGAGAGCAAATAAGGAGAGTTGATAAGTTTAAGTATTTGGGATCTTTTGTTAACGCTGGAGGAAGTATGGAAGAAGAAGTAAAACATCGGGTACAGGCAGGCTGGAACAACTGGAGAGCGGGCCTCGGGAGTTCTTTGTGACAAAAGAGTGCCGCTTAGGTTAAAAGGAAAATTTCACAAGATGGTGGTAAGAACAGCAATGCTGTATTGGTACGGAAACAGCAAGCATGAGAAAAGCAGAGCAGAAGAAGATGGATTTTGGTGGCAGAAATGAGAATGCTTAGGTGGATGTCTGGGGTAACAAGAGTGGATAGGATCAGAAATGACTACCATAAGGGGTCAACTAAGGTGGTGGAAAGTATCAAAGAAAGTGCAGGAGGAGGGGGAGGCTGAGATGGTATGGACAACCTGTTGAGGAGAGATGAGGACCACGCTGGGAGACATACTATGGGGGTGGAGGTGCAAAGAAGAAGAAAAAGAGGGAGACCAAGAAAGAGATGGAAGGACTGTGTGAGAGGAGATTAATGAGAAGGGAATTGATGAGGCAGAAGCACAAGATAGAAATAGATGGAAATGGCTCATCCGAAACGGCGACCCCATATAAAAATGGGAACAAGTGGGAAGAAGAAGAAGATATATATATATATATATATATATATATATATATATATATATATATATATATATATATATATATATATATATATACATATATATGTATATGTGTGTGCGTGTGGTGTGTGTGTGGTGCTTGTGTGCGTGTGTGTGTGTGTGTGTGTGCTTGTGTGCGTGTGTGTGTACGATAGGGCATTAGCGAGAGAGAGAGAGAGCGCCAATCTTCCATAGGTGAGGAATTAAGAAACAGTTATTCACAGTAAGTCATCAAAAATTAAAGCTTTGATGCAGCAGTTACAAAGCCTTCGGAATCTAAATAGAAAGAAATAATTACAAATGAGATTACGAAGCCGCATCACAGGATATTATCAAATGTTGAAATTTTAATTATTTCCTATCAGTGAATTACTCGTTGGACATTTCATTTTCAAAATTTTCCTTATTACATAAATATCTTAAACTACTTACGCTTCTAAATTTATGTCTCATAAAAGTCGATAAAGAGTTGATAGTATGAAGTTGATATAGTCATTAATGAAAAGATTAGAATACATTGTTTGCAGTTAAATTAAAAAAAAAATACGCATATACATTTTTTGTTCATGAAAAATGTAGCACTGAGTATTATTTCATCAGTTATAGTTTATTTTGATGCAACACTGTCACAAGTTATAGGCGCTGAATTTATAATTACGCTATATAATATTAACGTAATGTTAAATTTCATCTTCTTTTTTTATGGTATTGTAACTGAAATGTTATTTGATTTTATATGATTATGGTATTCTTTGCTTGCAACTGCATTTATCGTCTGTATTTCAATCAGCTTTATTTTTATCAACCTTAACTTTTTAGAATTAACGTCATATATTCCTATAAATTTCCCTAAGCATATACTACGTTGGTCGACTCCAGTGGTTGGGGGGTTGGGGGTTGGGTTGGGGTGGTTGGGCGCGCTATTCTGCATGACGAGGGTACTGACCATGTTCAAGTGGCAGTAGACTCGTAAGCAGATGCTACTGTTCAAATTTGTTGGTGTTATGCCGCTGCCAGTTATCACTCCTGCGACCTTAACCTCAACCTCAAAATGGCTGTGATGTAAGACTTTCAAGGTGTAAGCCTTTTCGAGGTGTAAGCCTTTTACTTGTGAGAATGAAAGTACATTTCACTACCATACAGGTATAATGGCTAATCTTATCATTTTTGTCTTACTTTATCATTTCACATCAACAATCCTTTTTTTTTTTTTCCTTTACCACTAGCAAGATTTAAAACTCAGAAAACGGAAGAACTTCTCGCACATAACGTTAAGAAGAGAAGCAACAATGTCTAGACTTTATGGCATGAGAACAATTCTGGAGCGTAGTCGGGAAGTTTAGTCTGTTCTCTTTCTTCAAATTTTTTCTTGTTTCTTTCGCCTACACCAAATTTCATGTCGTTGACGCCTTCGCAATTCAGTTGCTTCCGAGGCTTAGACGCTATCATGGAAATTACTTGGTGGTTTTTTATGGGTCATTTGGAGAAAGAATTTTTAAATAATTTCCAGAAGAACTTTAAACGAATATATTATAGAAGGTATGTTGATGATACCTTTGCCTTACTGAGACATTCCTGGTAATTTCAATTATTTTTCGAATATGTTAATAACATACATCCTAAAATGACATTTACTTTGGAACAAGAAAAGGACAACACTCTTGTGTTTTTTAATGTTAAGGTAATTAGACATAACCATAGTTTTAGTTCTGTTTTCCGGAAAAATGCTTTTACAGGTCTAGGCAGCAACTTTTTCGTTCATGTTTCCTTTTTTTTAAATAAATGCAATCGCCACCCTTGTTTTTAGAGCCCTTAGATATTGAAATAAAATTTTTACTGGAGCGTTTCACAAAAAACTTATTTCCAAGACTAGTTTTAATGTTTATCAACAAAATCTTAACAAACTTTGTTTCCAAACCTACATTGAACTTTAACGTTCCCAAATTAAAAATGTCTGCCCCAATTCCTTTTATACATTCCGACAATTTGCGTCCCAAAGTTAAGCAAATTATCGAAAAGGAACTAGGATTTTTAAAATTAAACATCATTCCTATGAATCGTAAGAAAATTGGAGGTTTCTTCGGTTATAAGGACAAACTTCAAGAATTCATGAGATCCAACATAATATATAAATTTCAATTACCAAGATGCCTTGGTAATGACGTTGGATCCTCTCGAAGACTGTTGCAGGTTCGATATGACAGCCATCTAGGTCTTAGTTATAGGACAGGGTCAAGAATATTCAATCCAGGAATTTCTAATATTAGAACTCATGCATCCAAATGCAAAATTACAGTGGAAAAAAAACTGTTTCGCAATAATAGGCACTATTAAACAAACAGCCTACTTAAGAACCCTTGAGTCTTTATTTATCCAGCACCTCTCTCCAGGCTTAAACTCCAATGTTTCTTCCTCTCCTCTCTCTCTGGCGTAAGTGTCGTCTGGGCATGTATGAACTGCTGTGGTCACTAAGCCCTTTCCCTTCATTGAATAAGTAACCTTCCTAATTTTTCATGCTTTTATTTTTAAATTTCAAATGATTTAATTTTAGCTGATATTTGTGATAATTTTGTCTGGTAAATTATTATAAACAGATTTAATTTTTTGCAGACTGATGATGTGTTGAAACAACATGAAACGTTTCAAGTTTCTAATAAAGCATGTTCTTAGACTTGTCTTCCTGGGACTCCTGAATGTTTTGCCATCGATCTTCTTGATGTACTATATACGTATATATATATATATATATATATATATATATATATATATATATATATATTATATATATACTTGTAATTCAAAACCGTTATCGAATTAATTTACCGTGCATGTCAGTGTTCGAAATGATAATAATGACTAGATAACGTCCAATCTAATAGCAAGGTTGGCTTTTCAAATGTGACCACACTTTTAATGTTCGTATTATTAAAAACCTAAGATTGGAGGATAATATAAAGGCCAACTAAAAATACCTCCTCCATTTTGGAGATGAAAGAGAGAAGGAAGGACGAAAAGCACGAATATTTCTTACGAAAAGTCTGAATATTACTTAATATTTTGCGCCTTTCCTTATCCAGGATATCCGTCCCTCGTGGTGGTGTTCTTTCCGCAAATCTTTTCGAAGAAGAGAGTAAACAGATCCGGGAAAATGAACATGCCTTTTCTTAAGACATAGTTTGCCTCTCAAATAACCTTCGTTGAAACTGCACATATGAAAACGGATTTATCTTCTTTCTTGAAGGTTCTTAAAAAAACTTTTGAAGGGGACATCAGGTCTAAAGGAATGTTTTAAGATGTTTAGGAAAGGCAAACACTTTCTCTGGATGATCTAGATTTACGAAGAAGGCCTTCATCCTTCTTAGGTTTCAGAAGGCAGCGGGCTCCAAAGAGCATTGCGGACAAAAGATGAGCCCATAATGGAAGTGTTAGATAGCAATGAATTTTTTTAGACAGGATGGATTGTGAAATAAAACGAAGGAAACGGAAGCAAGGTTATAAGATGTGTAAAAAGATGAGGCTTAGGTAGATTATTAGGAGCACTAAAAAGAAAGCAAATGAAAAGTGAACTATTCTCAATTATCTGTCTATATGTATATATATATATATATATATATATATATATATATATATATATATATAAATATACAGATAGATAATTGAGAATACACGTACATGCATACGCACGTAAACAAACACACCATATATATATATATATATATATATATATATATATATATATAGATATATATAATATATATATATAGATATATATATAGATATATATATACATACATATATATATATATATATATATATATATATATTATATATATATATTATATATATATATGTGTGTGTGTGTGTGTGTGTGTATTGTGTTTACTTTGCGTATCATGTACGTGTTTGGTTCAGGAAGATGTATCACTGCAATTTTAACATGAACCTAATAAGCCTTGGCAGCACATCAGAGCAAAGAGAAGGTTTCCCGATTCATTCCCGTGTTGAATCAACCAGGAATCGAGAGAAATGGGGGGTGGCGTCAGATTTTTAATAGACATCTGGTGTTTGGAGTCGCCCACTGAATTCCAAGTGGTCCTTCGACAGAACAAACCTTCGATTCTCCATTTATTTATGAATGAAGAGTCGATTGGTTGGAGGCGTCAGTTTCTGTCACTGAGGGTCAGGAAATATAGAATAAGTCGTGCAAAATCGGCACAACAGTCTAAAGTCCACATATTGCACAGACTACGAATGTTATTATTTGTTCCAAAATAGTCTATTGTTAATTGAATATAATCGATCTGTATATACTTTTGTTTCTGCAAAAGAAAATGAAACTAGAATTCTCTTAAATCTGGAATCAAAAATTTTTCCATTTTTGCTACAACAGAAGGTTTCACATTTTTTCTTTATTTCAATTGACACACATGCATCTTTATATGTAATGTTACTATGTTGTATATATAATATATATATATATAGATATATATATATATATATATATATATATATATATACCACATATATATTAACATATATATATATATATATATATATATATATATATATATATATATATATAATATATATATAGATATATATATATATATATATATATATATATATATATGTATAATATATATATATATATATATATATATATATATATATATATATATATATATATATATATATATATATATATATATATATATATTATATAAAGCGGGAGAGAGAAAAGATGATATGGCATCGGACCCCAGAGGATGGAGGAAACCCAAAATTCTTTCTATGTGATTTATTGTGCTGACGTTCAGGAATGCAAGTCCCATTTTCAAAGTTACAAATCAAAAAGAACAACAGAATTAAAAAGAGACTCAGATTAATTCATAATAAAAAATTATTTTTTTAACACAAAGGAATGTAAGAAAAAAGGATCAGTGATTACCGGGTAGTGCTTTTGCTTCACTATTTACCCGGTATCAATGTTTCTCTTCCGTTGTACTCCCTTCACATTCCCTCATGTTAAAGAATAACTATTTACCATGTATTAATCTGAGTCTAATCTTAAGTTTTTTTGTTCTTTTTTATTTATATAGCTTTGCAAATTGGGCTCTTGGTCCTAAAACGTCAGACACAACCAATCACCATTTGAAAGTATTTGGAATCTCTCCTCATTTCTTCTGAACTCCGATTTTTTGGGGGGGGCAAAAAAATTATCATCCCCCTCTCTCTCTCTCTCTCTCCTCTCCATCTCTCTCTCCTTCTTCTGAACTCCGATGCTATATCATCTCTCTCTCTCTCTCTCTCTCTCTCTCTCTCTCTCTCTCTCTCTCTATATATATATATATATATATATATATATATATATATATATATATATATATATATATATATATATATATATATATATATATATATCGTGAGTGTGTTCCTCATAATTTTATCGATACAAGTAATTTTAAATGCTAATATATGGCACATTTCTGCACATTATTATAATATTCTATTAGAATATGTGCCCTGTCCTTGAATAGCTTTGAAAATTCAGTCATAGATTCCACTCCTCTTCTACCAATAATTTCTTCCTTTGGCGAAATGAAACCGTTTCTCTTCCTCTGGTCAGTTTCGTGTAGCGACAACAAATCCAGATATGGCATCAGATTATTTCCTCTTGCCTACTTGTCCACTGGAGTTTCTAGCGCTAAAACCCTAAAGGAAGACAAAGCAAAAACTACAAATAAACCTTAAGCTATAGTATTGGCAAATCCTTCCTCCGTCCTAACAGACCCAGCCTACCACATTCATACCCCCCTTTATCCCCGGATCTCTCTCTCTCTCTCTCTCTCTCTCTCTCCGTCTCATCTCATCTCTCTCTCTCTCTCTCCCTCTCTCTCTCTCTAGTAACAGCCACACTTTTAAATCCTGCTTTGATACGTTTTTTTATGAATTCCATTATCTTACAAAATGCAAATATAAAAACCTGTGTGAACCCGTTTCAAGCCATATACTCTCTCTCTCTCTCTCTCTGTCTCTCTCTCTGTCTCTCTCTCTCTCTGTATCCGATGGGGTCCAGTATATCTAGATATAAGATATCTACACAACGATTATATTACAGCTCCGCATAAATGAAATGACAGAGAAGCAGGTTGGTGGCAATACTTGTCAGTTATGGGGTGGAATACACTGTATAAGTTTATAAACTGTGGAATTAGATTTTCTTGTTGATTTTTATTAATAATGTATTAAACATTAATAATAACAGTGGTACAACTTTGTTAACGATACATTGATAATTCTGCATTGCTAATTATTTCGTTCAGTTATTGATTATCAATATACAAAAGGTGAAATGCAAGAATACTACAACCTGAACATTAACAATGATTATGAATGTGCATGCCGATGAAAAATTGCTAATACATAGATAATCCATAGCCAGGAACCATAAGACACCATAAATATAATTAAACATCTCAGGAGCCAAAGAAAACGCGGGTCCTGATAACCTGTTGTGAAACTGAGTTCTTTGAGAAGTTCTTCGGTCTGAGACCATCAATATCACCCTGAAAGCTTATCGAAAGACTCGTCAATTGTCGTGTATCAGAAGGAAAAACTAGTAGTTGCGCTACGAAACCATTGTTACAAGAGCGCCGCTAATAAGGTGGAAGACACTATGAATGGAGGTACAGTAAAAGGAATGAAAGGGGTTGCAGCTAGGGACCGAAGGGAATGCTGCAAAGAACCTCCAGTAATACCTAAAATGCTCCGCGAGAGGTGCACTGACAGCAATACCCACTTTCCGGGAAGCAAATTCCCAATATGTTACTGCGTCCAGGGCTTTAGATAGGTTCGCTATGTGTTAATTGGGTAAATAAAAGGATATCTGGGTGTAAATTTGCAACTGAAAAGTGTTTTAGTAATGTACTGTATGCGAATTACACCGTTAATATTCGAAATAAGATATTGTTATTACTGTTGAATGTAAGCTGAATGTAACTATCTAAAGCCCGGGACGAGTGTTACCATACACAAACACCACAGGCGGGTGGACAGATGGAAAAAAACCGAGTATAGTATTGAATAAGCCACGATTTATTTATTTTTTTTTTTTTTTTGCCATGTCTTTAAGTTAGGTTAGGATGGGTTAGGTCAAGTAAGTAGCAAATGAATATAGCTAACCGATTGTTGTGCGGGAAACACAATGAGATTATTTTCAAAAAGATTGTATGGTTAGTTATTGAATTAATTTCGTCCCCACTTTTTCAGGGAACGTTCGGTACTCGGTTACATTTCGGGAATATGCTTCTGGGAAAACACGCCTAATTTCATGTTAATTAGAAGAACAACATGAATTAATACCTCACATTCTTTTTTAACAGCATCGTAGTAGAGCCATAGTGCAGAAGAACCGTCAAAAAGGTAATAGTAACTTCGTTAACAAGTTAAATATTTACAGATACCCTGAGAGAAGCCGAAATGCAGTAAAAAAATGTTCTAATTACATTTATTTTTATTAAAACCACTTTTTTATTTTATTTCGGATAATTATGGTTTCTTTTACGGATGGATTCGATTGTCATTACTTTTATTTCTTAGTTTTTGGCAAAATAGAAATAGTGGTTGAACTGATGTCTTTATGTAAGGAGGTAGTGTGTGACATTTTTGAGATGATCATTATGGGGAGAGATGGCGTCTCATGTGTTTGGGATTTACAATTAATTTTTCTTGGTTTTCGTGTTTTTTTTTTTTTTTTTTGGGGGGGGGGTGGGGGGGGGGGGGGTGGGGGGGGGGGGTGGGGTGGATAAAGACTACTGTTGTATTTCAGAGTTTGGTTTTAGCCAGGATCTAATGACTTGATTTATCTGCAGAGTTGCCAGTTCAGTGGATGCCAAGGTAGGTTACTTTACCAGATTGTGATTTCTCTCCTTTTATTAGACAGGGTCAATCAACCCCTTGTAATAGGTGGTGGTAGTCGGGAAAGGCAATCAGGCCTAAGGATTACCTTTCTGGAGAGACTAGTTGAGTGCATAGGATTTAGGAAATCATATAGATGTTAGTAAAAGCGATTATGGTTAGGTTTTAGTCAATTGCCACTCTGTCGCCGACATGTGTTTTGGGCTGTAGTCAGCAGATATGTTCACCGAGAACACAACCTTCTAAGGCAGTGGTGTTTCAAAGTGTGAGTTAATATGACGTGTGTTATACAAACAATGTGGTTACTGTAATTTCCAGCATTAGAGATGTGATTTTCGAGGTGATCAATAGCGCATACAAGATAGTCGTCGCAAGTTTATAGAAATCGGCGATCACATGTGTGAGTAGACAAGCACACTAATGCAGTGAATAGTCAGCCTCAGTGTGTTTAGTGTCCTCATGCCGTTCCTTTATGAAGGCGGAAGTGTTCAGTATTTCTTTTAATTTTTTTTCATTGTGATAACACTTTTCTCACTTTTGTATTTCCTTTTATTTGCGGAATTAAAGGGTCCGTTTAGAAGTTTAATTTTAATTGCCATGCATAGTTTTTTATATGGGAGCAGAATGTATGGTTTGTTTTTTTATGATTATGAGGTATTCAACTGGAACTGCGTTTATAGGGGATTAATGCATTAAAAAGGAATATATTTTATGTGAGTGTGTGTTGGTAAATCCAAGGAATTAGGTCGATATCGACTAATGCTTAGGCTAATGATCTGCGCACCCAAGTTTTGGCGAGTCAGCAAAAGCTCTCGGTTGGTAACGAAAAGGGAGGGAAATAGATAACTCCTTCAGTCATTTTCTCTCTCTCTCTCTCTCTCTCTCTCTCTCTCTCTCTCTCTCTCTCCAGTCTTTCACTGCACCAATGACCCAGATTTTGATCAGCTGGTAACCTTGACCGTGAAGTGAAAGTGTGGTTTTCCTTCCTGTAGGATGTGGGAAACATTCACTTTTAAAACATTTACGTGTTAGGGACAGATATACTTTTTGCTGTTGTCGGTGATTTGTGAGGGAAACTTGGGAAATATTATTGATGTTATTGAGGAAATTTCAAATCCTAAATACTAAGGGTTTCTTTAAGATAGACGAAATGGCGGAAAGAAACAATAGGGATCACACTCTGCTGCATAAAGTCACTAATGTTGCAGCAGCGGTTCGTTCCTTTTCAGGATATTGTTGATGGTGTTCTTACTCAGCCAGTGCAGATTTTTATTGAAGGAGTTCATAATTTTTTTTGACGCCAAGGGAATTAAAAGTGATGCGTAGGCATTCACAGATGCAAAAGCCTTGTTGGATTTCGATAAAGGGGACTTGGATCATTACTGACGTAATTTTCAGTATACAAAATGCCGGACATGGACCGAACTACAAGCGTTTGTGGGGACAGCCTATGGAACAAAGGACCACAGGGATATGATGTGAGATCTGAGAGGTTTTTACAAAATTAGAAAAGGTCAGAAGAAATGGTTGAGCATAGCTCTAAGATTTTTGGCGTAGCGGGAGAACAGATACAAACATTTAAAAATTGTGCATGGGTAAATGGTAATAAGATCTCCTTGATAACTTGCAAAGATTGTTGCATTTTTTCTCGGCTTCTATACGATGTCCCGGGCGCCATTGTAGATAGCTTTGATGAAAAGATTGAACCTACATCAGATGAGGAACTGATTTATTCTAATGTTCAGAAACACATGTCCAAATTTCCCACAGTGGATATCACATTTTTTAACGGGACTGGTCTAAGGAGTTCAACACAAAGGGATTTAAGTTTCCTTTCTCCCCGATTGTGTGCAAAAGTGGAATATAAGAGAGGATCAATGGATCAAGGGCAAAAGCATTGCGTTGCTTCAATTGCAATAAACCAGGGCACACAAAGAAACTATGCAGAGTCAAATACTGTGGATTATACAAAAGTTTAGATAACTTTTGGCGGTCTTGTCTGTCTCAGAAACTGAGGGATGCAAGACCCACACCTCAGAAACCTGGGAGTTCGAATACAAGAGCTTCCCAAGCAGGTCATTCAAATGGACAAAGAGAATCTGCAAATTTTTTGGAAAGCCAATCAACAAAAAAAGAAATGGTACAGATGATTTGTACCTGCCATTATGGTCACATTTTTGGCCTTCGTAGAAAATTCATATAGATTTTTGCCAATGTGTTTTTTTGTCTTAGCCTAGAGTACTAGGGCATGAAAAATATATTTGTCATTTTTTCTGAGGTCATCTTGACATTTTATAGCCTGTTAATGAAGATCGAGTGGTATCGCCAAAAACAGAATTTTTTTGCTGCAAATTGCACAAGTGTCGAACTGTTTGATTGTTTAATTTGGTGTGAAGTGTGATGTACCCTATTTTTGTGCATAGCAATGCAATGGAGTAAAACAGTATTTTTCTTATTATTTTATCATAAGTCACATTCTGTGAGAAGATATTATTGTAAAATACGTTTATATAATACTTTTACTTGCCATCAGATTTAGTCACTTTTGGTATTTTTTAACCTCTGTTGCAAAAATGAGACACTTTGATTGTTTAAATAAAAGAACAGTAATATCGTATGTTCCTGAGACAAGTTCATGTTAAGTCTGATATTCATTCAGTGTAAGATTCGTCACTAGCTTTGCCCACATCAGCCAAATTTTTGCATTCATCTGGATCACACTTGCGCAATTCTGTGCAGGGCATTTGGTTTCCACGGCAGGAACATCACCCACTAAATTGACTCTTTGTGCATTTACACCAAACCAACTGTAAGGTGGAATCTGGTGCCAGAGGTATTCTGCTTATCATGGGAACGAAATGTCCCGAAGTGTCACTGATGTACTATCCTAAATGTGCTCATGCAGTGACCCTTGTGTTGGGGGCAGCTTCTTGATTCCTTGTTTGGTGTCGAGTCCACAAAAATGAAACCATCTGAATGCCGGCTTGACTAATATCTGCGTTCTTTGGACCGAATAACTTGCAGATGAATGCTTCACAATGATCCAGCACTTCACAGGATGGTTCAATTTTCTGTCCCAGACGAGCAAGTGCACCAACAATGTCATCATCACAGTCCATAAACGCCTTCCACCATAAAGTTTTGCTCTGCCAAATATCCTTCCAGTTATGTTGTACCCGCTTATGGCATGGAATCCCATTAAGGCTTGAGCACGTTCCTCACCAAGTGCATTTTGGATAGGCAACAAAGGCAGTATACGTCTATTGGTTCCAGTGCCCATTATTGTAGCTGCATCCTCACCTAAGACTGCCAAATGGGGTATGGCAAGTATCAGCATATCTGTATCTTGGGAGTAGATGTGAACAGTAAGTCGAAGTTTGCATGCTTCACTGGTTTAGTATATCAGTAACGTATCTGCTTTGCCATGCTTGACAGCAAGACAACTGCCAGATGTATTGGACTTGATGCCTTGACAAGTGATAGTGGTTATGTCTGCTATGAAGTTGACAACAGTCTGTTGGGCCAAGAATATTGTCAGAGGCTACTTCTTTTTTATACTACCAAGGAACTTGTTTTGCATGTAGACTTTGTATTCTGTTCACCTGAAAAGTTAGGCTCTACTGTGATGCTGTCTTGTTTTCTCTTTCAATGAGGAATGGCATTGGTCAAACACCAAGTAGCACTTCGAGTAAGAGCGACTTTTGGAGTTAGTGGCATTGACAAAATGCTCTGCCAGGTCTCCACATGATATTTTGTCATTGAAAACGGCCATCTTATGAACTATTGTCATAGCATCGATGATAACAGAAGCTCTATCAAGTGGTAAGTCATCCAGTAGAGGTGCATCAGCTTGGCCATTTTCAGCTGATCCATGGTTCTCCAGATGGTGAATGAGATGTGATTGGTCGTGGCATGAATGCAACAAGCCATCTGGTGCCATCAGCATGTGAGTGATTGGGGAAAACTCGTATGTGCTGATAGCTTCCTTCAAGTCAACATATCTGGATGATCGGGTCAGGATCAGAAGCCTTGACATAATGAGTTTGAAGCTTTCAAAGTAACTTGTTATCCTCCAATCTTTGTACAATTGGATTTATTATTGTCATTCCAGCCTAGATGTCAGCTTTCCCCGGGGGTTCTGATTACCACAAATTTGTTCGTCCACAAACTTCTGATATGCAGATGAACTACGTTCCATTGTGGCAAGAATATTTTCCAGCACATCTTCCTTGATGATGATGTTTTTAGTAAGGTGCACAAGCTTATGTTCTGAGCCAGTTTGCACTGAACTTCCTTCAGGCAGTGTACTTGTTTCTCCTGCTGCTGAAGTTTTGTCTGTGACAGATCATGGTGCTGAGTTGCAACATCAGATGCCAAACCAAGAATTTTTTCAGTTTCCTTGGACAAACGTGAAAGCTCAGTTGTACTCAGTCAACATTTGTGCAGGGTTTCTGGACTGATGGTGATCCTGTCGATTCCTCCATCTGCTTTGTGTGTTTTGCTAACATGCTCTTGGGCCTGGTCAACTCAGGAATATGCATTGCATAGTCCATTCTATTCTATGCAAAAAACCAAATACACACATATTTTCCAGTGATGCCAATTGGACGTCCCACATGTCACATTGTATGCTACTTTGGAACAACAAAAGATTCTCAACTTGCTGCATATACATCCAGGCCCACCTAAACATTGGCTAATTCTGGCATTTTCAGTCAAAATCATGTATCAGTTTTAATAGCTTGATCTCATGAATCTTTTGCACAAAGGCATATTGACATTGCCATGTCACTGTGTGCATGCATCTGAGAGGATCACAGCTACATCTTTCATTGCAGGGTAGATTTCCGGATGTTCCTCAAAGAATGCCTCAAAAGTACAGATCTGAAAATACCTGCAACGAAATTTGGTGACATCTAACTGCTCAACTGAAGTGATTCCAGCTCAGTATTTGGCTGACAACAGCTGTACCATACAAGCCACTTTCGACCCACAACTCATCAAGGCCGCTTCCTTCGACTGTTTTCCCAAGACAACGCAATTAGAAAAAAAAGCAAAAGAAGAAATTCTCGTAAAATAAGCCACCATCTTGGATTTAGAGGTCTGTATATGATCTATCATTCAAAATGCTGAATGCCATGACTTTATTTCATGATAAAACATCTTAGTCATCCTTTGCGTTAACAATTAAACAAAATATAATGTTTAAAGGGTTTAGAATTTACAGAGATGGACAAGATATCCATATTTTATGCCGAAAATTCTAGATGACCGCCATTATTCCAAGATGGCATCCAAAAAACTGCCAAACACAATTCTTGTGTATAATGGGTCATAACCATTCAAAAAACATCATTGCCAGAAATCTATATGAAATTACCACGAAATTACATTACATCATGAACTAGATGCCAGAGCCCAGGCTAATAATACAAGGGACAGTGGGGGATGTGACGATCCCAATTGTTATTGATAGGGGAGCGTCATTTAATTTAATGAACCATGATCTATATCAGAGCATGTTCTGCCAATATCCTTTGAAACCCTCAACAGAGATGGTGTGTGATGTGCAAGCCCATAGATTAAATATCATAGGTTTGGATACCCGGTGTCCTATATGTGGATGTACGTGGAACAGATGAATAAGGTTAATATGGATGATACTGGTGGTGATATTGGTGATGCTGGTCGTAATATTAGTGGTCATACTTGGTGATACTGGTGGTAATATTGGTGGTGATAATGGTGATAATATTCGTGATATTGATGATAATAATGGTCATACGGTAATAATAATGGTGATATTGGTGATAATAATGTTGATAATAATGGTGATATTGGCCATAAGAATGTTGATAATAATGGTGGTATGGTTTATTATGGTGATATTGATAACAATGGTGATACTGATACTCAACATGGTGGTTATGGTTGATGGTATGGCAGATACTTATATAATTATGAGTGATATTCATGTGAATGTGGAACATAGAGTGACTAACCAGTCACATGATTGTGCTCTGTATGATGGTCGTGTATTAAAAGGGGTTTTATCAGAGGCTGTTATTTTAAATCCAGGTACAATGACTATGGTAAAATTTATGTTAAGGGAAGTGAAAATGCCCAAAGAGGTGTGTATAATTGAGGGTAGCGAAAAATTAAAAGGTGTCATTAGCTCAGTGTCGGTAAGCAAGTTATTGAACACAGGTGTTATATAGGTGGAATTATTGAATTGTAATGATACAGTTAGGAAGTATCAGAAGAATACTTATGCGGTACACCTCCAGGATTAGATTGGGGATAGTGCTTCAGTGGCTATTGTAGGAGGGAAAAATGAGTTATCAGAGCCAAAAATGCAAATGAAGAGGAAAATCTTTAAGGATCATTTAGCTAATGCAGACTAGAAGGAGCATATGGACGCTTTATGCGAAGTTTTGTCTGAATTTGGGGATATTGTGGCTTTAAAAGGGGATAAGTTAGGGCTGAGTTAGGTGTTAGAACATATGGTGAATCTAGAAGAGGGGAAAAACCCCATTTTTATTCCTGCATACCGCATACTCTACAAAATCAGGGAACAGGTAGAAGGAGGGATTAGTAAATTGAATGAGAAATTGAATGAGAAAACAATTCCTGACCATTATCCGGTCGCCCTGCATACCCAACCTTTTTGTGGAAATTAGGGGACGTAGGATGTATTTTTCAATAGACCTTACACAGGGATTTTTGCAGGTTCCTCTAAGTGAGGGTAGCCGGAAATCTACCGAATTCTCATTGCCCAAGAGGCATTTCGAGTTTACGTGGAAGCCTTTTGTTTTATCAGGTAGTCCTATGACTTTTACGAGATTGGTAAACATAGTTTTGCATAGGGTATTAGGCAAGAAAATCTTTGTGTAAATTGAGCATCCCATGGAAGTTGTTAATGAGGTTCATAGTTAGCTAATTGGGATTTCTTGAAGAAGCACATTGCATATTTATGTCATGTCATATATAAGGAGGGAGTTAGAGTAAACGACGATAAAGTCAAAGTAATAGCAGATTCTCCCTTCCCTTAGACGAAGAAACAAGTTAGGTTATTCATGTGAATGGCGGGTTTTTTTTTCAGAAGGTATGTGAAAGGTTTTTCTATCTTGGCAGCTCCTTTAACGTATGTCTTGCTGAAGGATATTTAATTTTCTTAGGTAGAAACGCAAAAGGTAGCTTTTCAGAAAGTAAAGTATACATTAACGAATCCCCGGTCCTGAAATTACCGGATTTCAGTGAATGTTTCACACTAGTGACTGATGCCAGTCAGGAGGTTAGAACAGGTGCCTATCTTATGAAGAAATTTGAAGGAAATTCCATCCAATAGGTTACTATAGCAGGATATTTAAGACAAAGGGTAGCAATGATATTTAATGGCTACTGTAGATAAGAAAGTTTTGCTGTAGTATCAAGCTTAGTTAATTCCAAAATGTTGTTAATGGGGAATAAAGTAACAGTTCTGGCACACCACAAGTAATTATTAGATCGTTTTAATAAGCCAGATCTGTTGCCCAAAAGGAATGCAAATTAATAAAAGGTTATGGTTTTTATCGTGAGTCATAAATCGAAGGTTTATTTACTACAGTCAGTTTATGTTTCAAAAGTAATTTCTTTGTAGTATCTAGTTTCTTCATGTTAATTATTAGTACTCTTAAAATAAAATTAATGGATCCGATTGGTAACATTAAAACTTTAATTACCAGAATCCCTAGAGTTATACAAAATGTGTCTACTGATTCCATCAATTTAATTAACAAACAATGAAACATCTCAGAAATCTTGTTGATCCTTTATGAAATGTTGATAGAACATATATCAAGTAGAACTAAAACTGGACAGTTACTCTTTAACCATATAATCACAATCAAGTTTACTTTATGGATGAAAGTAGTCATAAAGTAGTCGTAGCTCTAGCTAAAACTGTAATAGAAATAATTAAACCCTCAGCCAGGCCCATTATCAGTCCTTTTTCTTTTTATATTTCGCCAACATACGAATACGAGTCGCCTGCAACGTCAGTACGCGTTCTTTTCTATAGATTTTTCGTCCTTCTTGTGCTTTATAGTTTTACTTTGTGCTTTTTTTTCTTTAGCACTTTCGCTGTATAAAGAATGGACGTAAAAAAAATAAATCAGTGGTCTCAAGGGTTAGGGTTATCTGTCTCATGGATTTATGCAACGACAGTGTCCCTCCAGAGTCCAGACAGGATTCAAGAGATCTGGCGAAGCTCAGCGTGCAATGTAAATACTCTGACTGTGACCCAGTTATCGATGATGAGAACATTTCCCCCTTAACATGGATCTGCTTCTCTCTTTACCTCCCACGGGGAACATAGAGAACTCGATATTGTTTAGCTGGAGAGAGAGAGAGAGAGAGAGAGGAGAGAGAGAGAGAGAGAGACTGGAGCTGTGGGAGTGCGTGGTGACCTTTATTCGAATTTTAAATGACGACCTGATGCATTTCTGTGAAGTGAAGTTCCCCTCTTATAAAAAACTTCATAAGCATAACTAGGGAAATAGAATATAAATAATGGTAATAAAAAAAAATCGTAAACTACTAGACACTGGACCATATTCTTTTGAAACATTTAAATACCAGTTCAGGTTTCAATCGAATACCCTTGTATGTACGAGAGAGAGAGAGAGAGAGAGAGAGAGAGAGAGAGAGAGAGAAGAGAGAGAGAGAGAGGAGGAGCTTGTAGTGAAAACAAAACTTGCAATCTCGGTATTATGAAGAAGACGGCAGAGGTTTCAGAACGTTTTAATCCCAGAGGGAACCTTTGCAAATGAGAGTAAGTCAGATTGAATTCAATTGCAAATGCATCCAATATCAATTCAACTGGGCATTGCAACACCAATTCTTAGTCTAGATACAGAGTCCTTCTGAAGTGTACATAAAAACTGAAAATGCTTGAACATCGAAAGATGAGGCGGAACCTTTTTTGTCCAACTTTAATGTCACAAGTTTTCTCTCTCTCTCTCTCTCTCTCGATCTCTCTCTCTCTACTCTCTCTCTCTCTCTCTCTCTCTCTCTCTCTCTCTTGTTACTTCTAGCCACAAGCGCATTAGTAGCTCAGATTAATTGCATTTGAAACAAAATTCACAGAGGAATCATTCTATTATGTTTGTTATGTTTGTGCTCGTAGCATTTTTCTAACATCTACGTCTTAGGGAACTATAAATCCTTTTTATGAGGTGAACCCAAGAGCTTATAAGTAATGAAAGAAACGTTTAAAACTCTCATTAATTTATTTATACGATAAGTTAATACCAATGACTTAGTGAGTAGAACAACGAATATTTCATGAATATTATTTCCTTTTTATTGAGGTATTTTATAGGACAGTGCGTTTTTCATTAACAAGTCGGTTTGCAATGGATATTACGCCACAGGAATAGAAGATGCAAAACAGTTACATTCAACAGACAGATAAACAAATATTCAGTGAGCAAAATAATGCAAAATTCCAAATGATAAGAAAACGTTACTTTCTTATCAGACCTTTGCAAATAAACATTCAGTAAATCATAAAAATCGTATACTTTAGATTTTCATACGAGACAGGAATCGAGTCCAATAGATCTGAGGTCTTCTTTAAGAGTCGTCACTCGAACGATTTTAACGACACGGTCAAAGGTGTCAGAAGAAAAGGATTTCGTGGCAGGTTGTGGTCGATAAGTCAATGTAACGTAAAGCGAAGAAGGAAAGACGTCTTTTGCTGAGGAAGGACTTTCAAGAGGGGAACATCTTTCTTGGATAATGATCCTTGAGACCTTAATCTTGATGATGGTCAGTCAAGTTTATTTTACCTGTATTTATGGAGGTTTGGGGTAGGGGAATGGGTTAGTAAGAATTTAAAACTATTTAGTTGTCTCTATAGTGCTTGTGTTTCAGAAGAAAGCTGGACAACAAATGTGAAGTAAAAACTCATCTTTGCCACCTGACATATCTTGCAAGCAAAAGGAGATGGAACTGGTAAAATAATACCCATGTCATACCCAGGCAAAACAGAAAAAGTGGGAAAATGGGTATCGAAAAAAAACCTTTCTTTTAACAAAATATATGCATTTTTAAACAATAATATGATATGGCTTTATCAATAAGAAACCGAGGAGAGAAAGATAAAGGAGAGTATATATATATATATATATATATATATATATATATATATATATATATATATATATATATATATATATATATATATATATATATATATATATATATATATATATATATATATCTTGCAAATATGTAATGTTATGTGAAATCACTATCACGGCTTCCTTGGAGACAGGCTGACTGTAGGGGCAGCTTACTTGAACGAAGGAATTTGTATACGCAAGCAGTTTAACCAAGAGATCACTCACCCTGTCGTGAGGCATATACATTCGTTTTGTACAGATGTTACAGGCCTAATAGCCCAAGGCACTTGCGAAAGTCACATTCTTTTTTCGGTGAACACTAAGAGGAGAGGTGGCACACGCCGAGTGTCGGGAGAGAAAGCCCCATCATAAAGGTAGGTAGGACATATTTTGTAAAGACTTAGAAAACCGTTGCCTTTGAAAAAGAGAGAGAAGTGTGAAATGCTCTCTTTACGTGAATACTTTGAAAAGAGTGATGTGTGTAGTCTATCTTTTATCCCTTATTATGTTTATTGCAGATGGGTCCTATTCCATGGCTAATTTAGAGACGGGATTCTCTAACTTGACCATGTAAATAAACTTATTGACATTTTGGGTCTGGGAGTGAATTCTTAGTCAGGAGGGTAGAATGTTAACTTACTGGATTCTTTATGGGCAGTTTGGGTTTTCTATCATTATGACTTGTTAATCATTTTGTTTCTATTTATATTCAACTGCTTTGGGTAATAAATAGTATATTTTTATATTTAATAGCCTAACGACATAGTTGCACACAGAGGGCACCATCGACGACAGGTAAGGATTTTATGATTTATGTAGTTTAAAAAAAAGTGGGGGCAAGATATATATATATATATATATATAATATATATATATATATATATATATATATATATATATATATATATATATATATATTGTTACGAAGTGCCAAGTATCTGGTTACCTTGCTCATTCATTATTACCTCAAAACCAAAAGCCAAACACCTGAACCCTCATAACACGTTTAAACGACTGAATACACTAAAGGCAACAGTGATCCCTTAACACTTACCAGTATTGCAGAAAATCAGACTAAGTTCATCAAAACAGGTGTGAGGTAATCTTGTAAGTAATTAAATTAATCAAAGGGCATCACTCCATCAACAACTTTAAAACTCTAAGTATTTCCCTGATTTCAGAAGTCTAAGTACTTCCCTGGTTCTAAGTCACTTCAAGAAAATTGAAGGAAAGCAAATCAATTACCACTCTATGTTTTCTACCTATCATAAATATAGTCATAATTATATATATTTATACTGGTGTAAGATAAAGAAAACACTTATAAAAATTTTAAATACAAAAATTTATTATTAAATTCAAAATTTATAAGTGAAATTCACAATATCAGGGAAATTAGTTACTTGAAAACAAAGTAAAGTTTAATTAATTCTTGAATCAAATTAAGTAAATTAAATCAAAATTAATTTATCACAAAATTCAAGAAAATTAATTCAATCAAAATTCAAAAGTGTTA
Source organism: Macrobrachium nipponense (assembly GCF_015104395.2). Lineage (NCBI taxonomy): Eukaryota > Metazoa > Arthropoda > Malacostraca > Decapoda > Palaemonidae > Macrobrachium > Macrobrachium nipponense. The sequence continues at coordinate 42,848,736 of NC_061095.1, read as the reverse complement.
GGCAATAATTGAAAATTTGAAATTAATTACAAGTGCTAAACAACAATAAAACTTGAAAAGAATTCTAAGTAAATGCAAATAAATTCACAAGTGGTTAAATTTAATTAAATGTGCAATGATAAAGCAATGAAAATAACTAAGGTCAATTAAATTGTGAATGCAAATGAAAATATAAAACAAAAAGACACACTTCAATAAGAAAATGAATAAGTGCACAAAACAATGGAACAGACACAAACACAAAAAATATCAGCAATGTGTAAAAAGTGTAAATCTTTTTCATTCAAAAACACTAACCAACAGTTTTTACCAAACCTTCGTAACAGACAACAGTTCCTATCAATTATTAATTAAACACACTCCCTATCCATTATTAGTTATTCACTGTTCCTAACAATTATTAGTTGCAACTAATAAAAATATAACACACTTTACCTTTTTTGTATACCACTTCTTTTCTTCTCTTGTAAATTTACACTTTCACAAAAACAAGGCGCCGTTACGAAATGTTTGTTCAGATTCCACAAAAGAAATTGAAATAAACTAAATAAATTCTAAGAAATATCAAATATACAATTCTCACAATATGAGTGACCAAATTTACGTTACGTTAATTTAATCTCGATGTCGAGTGAGAGAGAGGAGAGCGAGAGAGAGAGAGGGAGATCTAACTGCCTCGAGGTCTTAAGATCGATGAAAATCTCTTCCTTTATGGAAATGACAGAGCAGATGTCTCAAAACGTTCTAGGCACGAAAGCTTCTCGAAAGTTCTGAAATCTGACGCAATCTTACACACACAATGTGCAACATCCACGTGGGACTTGACAAAGATATACGCGTACAAGACAGACTGCTCAACGATACGTACCCGATTGAAACGGAGGGTAAACGATAATTAAGATTGACATGTTTTTGATGACCACGTAAAAGAGTCGAGCTCATTATCAAACGCGCTGACAGAGCAGGGACGCAAACGGATTCTCGCAGACTCTAATTTCAAAGTGCTGACATAAAAGTTAAACATTTGCAGCTTTGAAAAGACAAGGATCTCTCTCTTTACGTTAGATATATATTTTTTTACATGACGTTAATGCGAAATCTGAACACACATTTTAAAAACATCTATTCTAAGCTATCTAGGAATCTGAAAAAATGTTACACAATCTACAAGACATTTCAAAGAGGGGAAAACATGCATTTTGAAAGTTAGCAATATATAATAATATATATATATATATATATATATATATATATATATATATATATATATATATATATATATATATATATAATATATATATTATATATATATATATATATATATAGATATTATATATATATATATATATATATATATATATATATATATATATATACACACACACACACACACACACACACACACATATATATATATATATATATATATATATATATATATATATATATATATATATATATATATATATATATATATATAAATAAATTAAACAGACATATGAGGAATAACACGTGAACACATGAACATGTGAATATCACTGGTAAGTGCAGTGAGCCTTGGGTTTTCATTCTGAGAAATATCCGGCTTAAACGGTTTATCCAGTGTCCACTGGTTAATGGCATAATGAGGTAGTTAGAGAGAGAGAGAGATAGAGAGAGAAGAGAGAGATAGAGAGAAGAGAGGGAGAGAGCTAATTAGAGATACTGGACTATACACACACTCACAGGCACACGCTCAGACATGTAATTCGAATCGGTCTTCATCGCTAATTTACCAGATAAAATCATTCGTTACAGAGGTTTATTTTTAACGGTTTATGCACAAGACAATCGACTGAGGGGAGGTTTTTCATAACAGAATCACTACAATCCTTCGAAATTATTATCAGTATAATATTTATAATAATCTTTTGTGTCTCTATCTTGCTTTTAATGCACTATTACATAGAGGCAGGGGTCCCCAACCTCGGCTCTTAATGATACTCAGAGTGGCCCTCAGAGCAATATAAGGGTATGCTCTCCAGAAGCATTTTCAGATTCAGACTGGGTTTTCTGCTTAGCTTTATTATCTGATATAACTGATCATTTGAAGAATTTGAACTTAAGACTGCAAGACAATAGAAAATTGGTATCAGATATGTTTTACTGAGGTGAAAGCATTTGAAAATAAAACTAGATATTTTATGAAACAGTTCAGTGATGAAAACTTTATACATTTTCCCTGTTGTAAATTCCCTGTTGTAAAGTGTTGCAGAATGAGAAAAGGAATACTTCAACTGCCTCGAAAAGAAAAATGTACAAAGGCAATGGAACTTTTACAAGAAGAATTTTGCAAATAGATTTAAGGACTTCCATGATCATAAGCAGGAAATTCAAATGTTTCAAACCCTTTCAGTGTATCACCAGAAGATATTCCAGGAATTTATCAAATGCAAATAATTGATTTGCAAGCCATTGATGCCCGTGAAAACCGCGTTTCAAGACAATAGCCTTTTGAATTTTATTCCAGTCTACCAGAAGAATATTCTGACTTAAAAAAGTTTTGCTGTTGGCATGTTTTCAGTTTTCGGTAGTACATATATCTGTGAGGCAAAACATTTTCTAAAAATGAAACTAGTAAAATCAAAACTTAGATCTAAGCTTACTGATGAGCATCTTCACCAAATTGAGACTTTCTGTTATAAGATATATAGAATTTCCAATAACTCATTATTTTCTTGCACAAATTCTACAATAAAACATGAGCTACTATTAAGATAATACCTACGTAGCAATAGCTGGCATAAGAGTGTAAGAGTCTTAACTTAAACTCAAACTCAAAAGATAAAATAATATGCAAATAAATGTGAACTTTCTCAGATAGTAAGGATAATTCTAATATGCGGCCCTCATCTGTATTTTGAATGATACTGTGGCCCTTTTACGCAAAAAGGTTGGGGACCCCTGACTTAGAGTATCTGATGTTCCGTAACATGACTGAGCTCTCATGCCAGATGAGGACACTGCCTTTATGTAGTTTGTAGTTGTCGCGAATTCTTCGACGACAATATTCGTCGGTAACTGCCAGGTGTTATCTGCTCATAGGCCTACCTAAAGGGACACCTCCTAGCCCTTACACAAGGACAACTGAATTAGGCACATCTATGGTTTTACAATTTTATGAAAAACAATATATCCTCCTCTCATGACTACACTTAAATGCTGCACAATAACTTACAACGGGGCGCTTATCGCCTTACAGTAACACAAGACCGCCACTTGGTCCGCCACTTGGGCGCGTGGCCACAAGAAGCTTCTAGAACAATTTACAAAAGTCGCAGAAACTCACAGGACACTCCCAACATTATCCCAAATTGAGTTGATTAAAACTGGTATCAACAACACAAACATTACTCTAGGGATGGCTATGATTAATACAGATTAAATCAATTAAACTCACATCAACTCACAATTACCTCATCGTAGAGATAAAATTGCTCGCAGTTGCTAGCGCTCACCGTTTCAACGTCTGCCTTGCTCGGAGTCTCCAGGGAAGGATGCGTCAACTTTCATCGGCAGCTAGCTCCCTAGCGAGTGGGTCATTTTCGCATCTTTTATCTTCATAATAAGGACTCAATTCCTTCAAATGAATTTGAATCTTGACAGATTAATATGTCCTTAATTATTCCACATGCTTTTGAAACTATAACTCAACAATTTCAATACGGATAATATATCTCAATACAGAACCATCACGTCTTTGCCGCCAATTGGTTTACGTGGAGGTTTTAACGTAGGGTTTGGGCAGAAATTAGTCGCGGAAAAATTGTGCACCGTTTCATTTTTCACAATTGTGATTGTAAAAAATAAAAAAGTTTAATTTTGAATTTGGTAAACATTTTAGAATTTGGTTTGAATACAATGGTTTGTTTTACAATATAATGTTTGAATACAATAGTTTATAATTAGTAAATTATGAGATACGTTCTTTTTCCAAACCAAACCTTGAAACTAATTTTCAACTATTCATTCAGACGAAACAACGTATTTTCACCACATTCCTTTAAAGTACCTGATTGAAATAGTATTTCATTTTTTCCTTTTTTGTATTTCTTTTTTTTTTTTTTTTTTTCACTCTGTGCTTTCCTAGAACTTGCAATATCTACACCGAAAAGAGCTTCTCAAAGTGCATATTATTGGTAAGTAGGTTTGAGAGCCAGCGTGCTTTGATCTGTGCGTCACCAGAGACTCGAGAAAAAAGGCCTCAGCAACCAGCTATTTTTTCCTGTATTTATTTTCTGCTCAGAAAATCGATTTTTTCCTTTAAAACAGACATTACAATGGTTAATTGCATAAAACATTGCGTTATGCTGCAATAAAATTTTGTATTTTCGCCACATTGTTTTCAAATTAATATTGTTAAAAACTATTAAAAAAAATAAAGGATTTATAAATATTTTATAAAACAAGAGAGGAGCAAAAGAAAAGAGAATAAAAACAAATAATCTCATAAACACATCTAGCATAGAGTTAAATGATTGGCTGAAGGGTGTGCTACCAGATGAAAACGAAGTCTTTGTTGTCAGTGAGAGCTAAATTTATTATGCACCACTAAGTCCAAGCCGAATATGAGTAAACAAAAACAATGACATTAGACTCCAAAAGGAAGAATACTGACGTTCATATATAAGCTTTGCAATAACAACTATGCTCCTTGAGATTCTGATTTCATGGGTAGTCCTTATTCTCCCTGTTGCCATCTGTGACTACCATTTCTTAAAGAAACCTGTGTCAGTAACTTCAAATGGTTTACTGAATGAAAAAAATTAAAATTCTATGCCATGCCAAAGTGTTTTCAACTTTATTAACTATGAATCGGCCCCATTAATTTGCTGGATTTTCCAACGTAATTGTTGTTACTCAACAGTAATTATAATCGTGCTTTTCTAGGACAAATTTATTTTTGTCCACCCACTTGACTTATATTTTAAAAATACAATGATACTAATTCTGTTATAATTATCAGTCATTGTAACAACACCAGCAGTAGTAGTAGCAGCAACAGTAGCAGTTTCAGCAGCAGTATTAGTAATAGTAGTGATTGAACCAAATTGACATCAGCCACTGGCTCTCCCACAATGTGTCAGCCTCACGACGTTCTCATGTGAGTTATGTTTTGAATTTTCTTAATAGTTCCGCACACTCTTATTGGTGTCTCACGAAAGGAAATAAAACGGTCTTAACGGCTAGTTTCCATCCCTCTTTTTCTCGATTTCTGTTGTGGGCCAATATTTTCGGCAAGAACTGTAATCACTTTCGGCAGGAGAATGAACTTCCGATGATAGAGAAGATTTTAGAACCAGACATTAGTAAAAGAAATTTCCGTCCTACTGTAGAATGAATGTCTGTGAGGTCCAGGGAAATACACATAATGTAATAAAGTATGCATAGCCTAAGTGATTTTCTACAAAATATCTATTATTCGTTCTTTCATAATGAAATGGAACAACTAGAAGGATATTTGTGGACAAATCATTTTAACAGCACTGACATTATTATCAGTAAAAAAAATAAATAAAGAAAAAACACAAACACAAATCTTCAAGTTGACAAGGTCTAAATGTCGTCAGTAGTGGCAACTTATAAAGAAAAAATAAACTGATAATAAAATGTTACAGATATATAATTCTCTCTCTCTCTCTCTCTCTCTCTCTCTCGTCTCTCGGTCTCTCTCTCTCTCTCTCATCAATCTCTCTCTCTCTCTCTCTCTCTCCAACCGTGTTTGCTGGCTTTTTCTGTACGTTGTTGACTCAATCAAGAATTATAAACTTTGCCACTACAGTACATATTTGTACACATATCCCCAAACCTGCCCCTCTGAATCCTCTCTCTCTCTCTCTCTCTCTCTCTCTCTCTCTCTCTCTCTCTCTCTCTCTCTCTCTCTTTGTCACAATCTTTACGTTTTACCTTCTCAAAGCATCATCTTCGAAATTTCCTTACCCTCTCAGAAAAAACAAACCTTTGCGGATAAAGAGCGCTGAGTACACTGCCTTATCACAGAGAATCTTCCTTCTGGGAAAAGTCTTCCCACGGGTCTACCTCCTTTATCTCTTCTTACCCAAGAGGCGAAGAGACAGTTTTTCCCCCTTTTGTCCTTTGTTGTCGTTCACATTATAACTTTCACCAAGACTTTGTAAATCGTTGAGGAGAAAGAAAGGCATCTTGGAAGGTGACAGTAACATTACCAAAAACCCAAAACCCAATTTTCTGGTCTGACCCTCAAAGATATTTTAATGATGGTGAATTATTTTTAATTGACTGATTCATTCATTTCTTCATCAATCCAAATTTCATTAACACCGGAAAAAATGATATATTTGGCTACAATAATACGTTTTACTGAAGATCAGTTAGCCAAGCATATGTTTTCTGAATTAGCCTTACTTACCATGCAAATCATTCGTATTCACCAACACTGCCAGTACTGGGAAAAGGATTTTTTTTAAAGAATGGTGAACGGTGTATTGTTATTGATCAAAAATAGATGCCTATTAGAAAAGGAATCGACTATGTTTAAATTTTAAAGTTAAGACCAAAAAATAGAAAAATCTTTGACGTATCATTACTATGTCAAAGATACCTTACCTTACCTTACCTCTGTGCCATATCCTCCAGGACATTAGCAACCATAGATCTCCACCCTTGCCTGCCACTTGTAGCTCATATCAGCTGCACTGAGGTTGTCATTCTTCCGTTTGTCAGTCTCACCAAAAGCATCCAAGTGTTTCTTTCTCTATCATTCCAGTCAGTGTTCAGATTCTCCAAACCACCTCTCCTCATTGTGTCGACAAAGAACATATACAACCTTTTGCGCACTGCTTGCATAAGTTGTCTATTTTTCCCAACCATGATCAGCACTGCCTCATTTGTCAGTTTAGCTGTCCAAGGTACCTTCATCATTCTCCTCCACAACCACATTTCCATTGCTTCCAGTCTCTTCACCAGTCCTCCAGACAAAGTCCAGCTCTCAACACCGTACAATGATGTTGACCAAATGTAGGTTCAAATTCTTTCTTGTTCTGATTGATAGTTTTCGATTAGTTGGTTAGTGTCTCATATCACTATACCTTTATTTGTTGTTCCTTTTCTTTTCTTAAGTTCTACCCCACATCTTACATCCTCTTTGGTCATGCTACCCGAATACTTAAAACTATCAACTTACTTGACTATTTGGTTCCCACACCGCAAGTTAACTCTTGGAACTGGTAATCTCTTAGATATGACCAGACACTTTTTTCTTCACGCTGATATTCAGGCTTTCCTTTCTCTTTCCAGCTTTACTTTATTTTGTCCTCCAATCCTTATACCTTACAATCTCTTACATATATTCCTCATTATCATTTCTCCATATAAGGAGAAAAGGTTTGGTGACAATACGCATCCCGCCTCACTCCTCTTCTTATGTCTTGATATTCTGCCATTTCTCCATTGATGTTCACACATGCAGTCTGGGCCCAATATAGTTTTCTTATAATGTTCGAATAATTCTTGTCTATGAAGATGTTTTCAAGCATATGCCCGGTCGAAGGCTTTCTCATAATGTATAAAACACAAAAAGAAATCTCTTTGTTTCTCAATTGCTCTTTCCGGTATCAATCGCAATATAAAACAAGCATTACTCGTGTCCTTACCTTCCACAAATCCGTACTGTTCTTCTGCCACTTTTACTCCTAACCCTCTTCAGGATTACTTTTAAAATATTCTTGTAACTTGGCTCATGATGCTAATGGTTCTGTTTCTCACATTCAGGTGTTCCACACACTTTTGGTATGGTTACTGTTAATGAATGGGATTTTGATCTAAGTTCTTGCTTAGCGTCCTTGGTTATCTGTATAGTTTATTTGCAATTATTGTTATGGTTGTCTTAAGTTCACTCCAAAATACTGATATCTTGTGCATCACTGCTACTGTCTATTTCTTCGGGTCTGTCATTATCCTCGAACAAATCTCTTATATACTCACTCCACCTCAACATAACTGTTTCCATCTCCATCGCTAATGTTCAGTCCTTCTTTCTCAATGCAATATTAGTTTTGAATTGAAGTTTATGGGTCAATTCACTCATCGTATCACATTTTGCATTATGATTTCTTTTGCTGAGTTGCTCTACCTCTCCAGTGTTCATCCACCCACTGCTCTTTCTTTTTGTTTTATTCTCTACTTAGTTATCTGTTCAAAACTGTATATGTACTGCTCTTCATCTCTTCCTTTTACCTGCATTTTTCTGTCATCATATCTTATATTTCTTCACTCATCCATGGTTTTCTTTTTTGATTCCTGGTCTCGGGTACTGCTTCTATTAGTCCCTTCCCAATAGTACCTGCAAAGGCACTCCAACTCTCTTCTGCATTCTCCTCTGTCATCACATCCTCCAAAACTGCATATGAGTTTCTCAGCTCTACTACTTATTTTTCTGTCATATTCCTATTATTACCCAGTAAGGCTATGTTTCTCTTTGGTTTAGACTTTGTTTTTGTTACATTTTCCAACTGGAGTCTAAACGTTGCGACCACAGGAATATGATCACCGTCGATGTCACCACCTGAATAAAGTTTTACTTGTGTGATGGAGATGTGAAATCTCTCAGTGATTGTAATATGGTCTTTTTAGTTATTTACTTGACCTCCAGATAACTTCCAAGTCCAAAGAGGGGTATTATAGGGGTATTTGCTATGACTTGGTCATACTCCCACAAACTAATCAATCATTTCGTTTCCCTAGGCCATATGGACCTACTATTTGTTCCACAGTTCCTTTTCCTATTTTAGCATTAAAATCACCCATAACTGTATTAATTTCATGTCCCTAACATTTTCTAATAACAGAATCAATACTATAATAAAAGGTTTGAACTTCTTCCTCTTCTGCATCAGCCGTGGGGGCATATACTTGAATGATGTTGATATCAAACGGTTTGCTTTGTAGGACTAATATTACCCTGTCTGCAACAGGCCAATAGCCCTTAAGTCTCCTTGCTGCATCCTCCGACATTAGCACCCCAACTCCTCTCTCCCGCCTATCTCCTCCATAGTATAAAAGCTTACTCTTTTCACACTTCACCTCTCCGCTTCCTGTTGCTCACGAGATCTCTGACCGGGCACGACAGCTGCTATCTAATGACCACTGCTCCCGTTAACGCCGTTGACTTCATTAACATGCAGGGTAAGGTCAACTGTTTAAACTAGGATAAATGCGTTGTGAGGGCTCCAGTTTTCTTCTACGGTCACTGGCCGATGACTTGTGATGTATCAAGCTCGCTCTACAGTGTGTCACACACCTAACTGTTTGACAACATCAAAACACCGGTGGTTTTCTCAACAACTCATACGCTGCTATGCTGCCCCAGATCTTTTGTTTAGGAGGTATATAATCACCCTGGATATTGCATCATTCCTACCTGACGCTCATCCGCCAAAAGTCGTTACACTTCCAGGAGGCTCGGTTATACCGCAAGGTAATCGGTTCCAAATGCATGTTCGCCTACTGAGGTCAACCTCAGCGCTTCAACCACTCCATCCGTTCGTTCATAGCACTTCGTTGAGGTATGCAAGTCTGTGTTCACCTTCATTGGCCTGTGAGATTTCAAAAGCCTTTTACACAGGCCTCAACGATATTGTGTTAGTATCCTGACACAGTGAAAATTTTAATTTCCTCCTTTGCAAATAAATAAATAAATTCCGTTTTTTCTCCAAGAATAATAATCTCTACTTTTGACCATGTCTCATAGCAAAAAAATTGATCGACCTAAATAATGCATAAAGGTGACATCGGGCTAAAGCAACAGTCTGTTCTACTTCCTGTGTGTGTGTCTGTGTATATATATATATATATATATATATATATATATATATATATATATATATATATATATATATATATATATATATATATATATATATATATATATATATATATATATTATATATATATATATATATATATATATATATATATATATTTATATATATAAATATAAACTGAAAGGCTCCTAGAAATGACCAGACTCAGATCAAAACATTCTTTTCTTGACACTTTTGCTTCCGATTTGTTTATATAGATATTTATTTTATGTGGAATACATCCTGACTTGATTGCCTCCCCGATTGCTTGAAGCAACTTCAAAGAAATCATTCGGCTAAACTAACGATTTCTACTGAAGTGACAGGAACACAAGGTGGAAATATAGGTTAAACAAAATGCAAGAATATTATTCCATTGGAAGTGTTCTGAGTAAGATACGTTACTTTCTAACGAAAATATCAGTTTTTAGTATTTATTTGCATTTTGTTTTTCTTCAATAATGCATTTTTCCATTTCTTTTGTAAATACATGAATTGTGTAACTCCCCCTCTGTCTTGTTAGTAAGATATCGTTAGTTCAACTGAATGTGGCTTCGCGGGCTTCCTGCAATCAGGGAGCCTAGGAAGTCTGGGTGTATTCCACATTTACGCAAAAAAGAAAAATAGTTAAATCAAATAAATAAATAAAATAAAAAAAAAGGAAAATAGAAAATAAGAAAGTCAAGATAAGGATTTCTTGTGTTTAGCCTGATAACCTCTTGACGTCATTAAGTTGAAATGAATTAGAACGGAAACATCTTTCATTGACAGGGGCAATTATAATGATTAAAAAAATCGTTATCAGGAATCACTTACTTTGACTTTTTCTTCGTCTTATTTTTATTTTTTTTATTTTTTCATTTGTCACTTTATGCACTTTCCTGATTTGATGTTTACATTTACCAGTGATATTGAGAGATTAACATTTCCACCTCTTATTCCTGACATGTCTATTTAATTTAACATATAATTTATCTATCAAATTATTATTTATTGATAATCAGTAGTCTTCTTTAAAAGCATTGAGACTCTCTTAACTCCATCATTTTTCTCTTCTGGGTTTCATCTTTACCAACCCATATCATATTATTGTTTCAAAACTGCATTTCCTTTGTTCTGAGAAAATATTTTGTTATCAAATTTTTCTCGTTGTTCCTGTTATGTCATTCCTAGATATGAGATGGGCAGTGCATAGCCAGTTCTATCTCCTTTTGTTTAAAAGATATATCTGTTTACAAACATGAATTTTCTCTTCACCTTTCTTATCCAATTTTCTGTAAAAATAACACTGCAGATTCTAGGTAGTTTTAAATTCATACAAATCCACCCCAACCCCCAACGTACATACAGGTAAAGGTGAGCTTGACTGACCATCATGAAGACTAAGGTCTCAAGGACCATTATCCATGGAAATGTTCTCTTCTTGAAAGTCCCTCTCCAACAAAAGACGTCTTTCCTTCCCCTTACGTTACATTGACTTATCTACCACAACCTACCTTGAAATCATTTTTCTCTGGATCCTTTGACCGTTTCGAGTTATGACGCTCAAAAAAAAAAAAAAAAAAAAAAAAAAAAAAATCAACTTACATTTACGATATTTATGTTTTGCTGAAAGTAATATTTCCTTCTTATACTGAAATTTTCCCTTATTCTCGCTCCAATTATTATTATTGTATTTTCTTTCTATCAGTTAATTAGATCTCTTTTGCATCTTATACTTCCGCGGTGTCAAATGCGCTCAAAGAAGCTTTGTTGAAAAAAAACTCGTTGGTCTGCCAAACTAAATCTGATAGTATTATTAAAATATATCCAAAGTAAAGCTATTCAACAATAGCAGACCAAATACCCATGAAAAGCAACTTCAAAATGGGAATCCTCTCACAAATATCGAATCCGTTTCATAATTTTCAGATTTGATGAACTTGGTATCTCTTGTGGCAGCAGGACTCGGAGGGGAGCAAAAATTGAATAAATAGATGAATGAAAAAAAAAAGAATGAATAAAAAACGAAAAGGATGATAGTTATGACAACTGGAATTCTCTCTCACTAATATCAGGAATTGATTTTAGCGACTGCATATAGAGAATCCAGTCATAGTTAAACAACTTAAGGGTTTACTTATTTATATTATGGTTGCAGCCAGAGTATTATTTTTTTATCCTTAGAATGAAATTTATTATTAATTGCTCGGTTAAAAGGTAAGTGTCAAGTGGCAACCATTGCTTCGGCTATGAATTATCCACGTTTCATAAGATGTGAACGATATTTGTATTCTATGTTGCATTGTTTCTTGTTTTATTTGATAGAATCAGAATAAACATTTCGTATCGCTCTTCGGCCTCTGGTGATTTTATTTAATTGAAAAATAGGTCTGGCAGCAAGCAGATCCATCAAATCCATTCGATCTTTGCTCTAATGACAGAATTTGCATACAGATGGGGATGCTGTAACTTCGCATTCATCATATTCACAAAGACAACTTCAATGGAAATGTATATATCATAACATTAATATCATCGCTGCTTAAATCAATTATTGATATCACGCCAAACGTTAACGGAAGCGCTGGCCGTTTATTGCAATGGAATTTGCTATAACTCCCTAAACCTGAAGCAAGGTGTGACGTAATTCGGTATAAATTCTCTCCCTCGAGTCGTTCCAGATCTTATATCATTTGAAAAGTGGAATCATTATTCAAATAGTGTCGGAATGCCAGCATTGTCTTAAGGTGTTATTGTGAGGGGTTGGGGATTTCTACTTGGCCATCTTCTGACATTCCTTTATAGAGTAAAAAAAAAAAAAAAAAAAAAAAAACCTTGACTCATATGAATAACGTATTGCACCGTTCATACACTCACACACACACACACACACACACACACACACACACACACACACACACACACACACACACACACCACACACATATATATATATATATATATATATATATATATATATATATATATTATATATTATATATATTATATATAGTATATTAGAACAGAAAGGACCATTTTCCTATTGCACTGGGTCTTTCATACTTTTCCTTCGTACGGTCAGAGAGAGTTTAGTTACTTTTATCCCACGTAAATAAGCACAGCATTTGTACAAGGTATTCATAAGAAAAAGCAGTTATATAAACAGTATCATGTTCCCTTTTTCCTCAGCTGAGAACAAGACTGCATGGAACGCTCACGATTATTTATGAAAATAGTAACTATTTATGAAAATAGTAACTATTTATGAAAATGTTACTATTTATGCAAATAGTAACATTTAAAGTTACACCTATTCTCTTTTACAGGATGCATAAACTACCTTCTCATCTCTTTTTCGCAACGTCAACAAATCGATATCTAAAAAAAAATTGGTTTAGAATATTTTACTCTCCACGACAGAGCCGTCAGTCAGTATTCTATCTTTCAGTTTCGTTAAACTTAGATTTGATGTTATCTTGACGTTGAAGTTGTGTGGCATTTTCAGGAATTCAGTAGGTATCAATTAACCCTAGACATCAGAATCCTTTGGTTTATATCTTGATCACTCCAGGGGATAATGATACGAGTTAGATGCTTCTATATGTAAAACGTTTATTCCTATCAATGTGTCTCTCTGCTAATTTTAATGATTTCTTAAGTTGCACACTTAACTCGCCATGAAATGTAAACAGTCAATATGATTATAATTCATATTTCTCCCCTGACTTTTTTTTCTTTTTTTTTATTAAAAAAAGATTTGTGTGTGTTCTATTCAAATCTAAACAAAAAGACGTCAAATTCACTCAAATATGAAGTTGGTGTCTTTTTTCACTAAAAATAAGGCCGTCTAAACTACCAAGAACTTATACGTAATCAGGGCTATGCCCACCATGGCCTCTTAACACTCGTCACCTTGAGATGTTGTATACTTAGGCAGTCTCAGTGAGACCCAATGACGGATCTAGCCCACCAGTTGATATACCGGCCACAGTGGTCACCACATCAGACATCTGTCTGATTGCCATATCCCAAGTGCCAGCCAGTGCCATTGTTGACGAAAGGATAAATTTGACTGATGGCCTGGTTAGATGATTTCACTAAGTCAATTCCAACAGTTGAGCTGCAGGTCACAACGCTTGGGGGCACTCAGAACCAGCGCATTGGCGTGGTCAGTAAGATTATACGTGGAGTCAATTCCTGCTGAAATAAGACTTCCTCTGGTGTGAACTCCCCAAACACCCCTTGTTGCCTGGACACCTCCTCACTGGAGGTATTGACTGTAGTCTCACATGACAAGAACACAGCCACATTGGATGACATGCCAACACCAACAGAATCATCTTCCTCCTGCTAAATTGGTGAAAGGAAGGGGCACTTCCAGTACAAATCAAAGCTGAGTCCTCCATCCTCAAAAAAAAAAAATTACCTCCTAAAACTTTCTCACAGCAAAAGGAAGCTAATAAGACAATACTTCTCTAAGGCAAGAAAAGCACAACTGTCACCAAAACGAAGACATTCCTGGAGGCTCTTACTTACCCCAGGTACAGGAATGTCTGTCTCAGGCCAACTCAGGCTCACCTTGGGGCTTTGCATCCCTTGGGTCCTCTTCAGGTACTTCTGACCTAAAATCTCTGCCAGTGCCACTTGAGCACCCTGAGCAATGCCGCTTTCTGTTCCCATGGACGTTGAGAAAGTATCAGAATTGAACCTATGCCTGGCTCAGACTTTGTGTCAGTGCCAGTGCCAGATCCCACCACTGATCTCCACAGAAAATTTAACTGATCTGGTCATCGCCAGTTGTGAGCCTTCAGCTCCCAATGATTATACTTCCTCATCACCTCCTTCCTCAGAGGGTGAACCTCTGGGGGACCCTACAGGTACTTCTCCTCTGGTCGACCAGGAACTATCTGGTCAGGACACAGAACCTGTTAAAACCCCTGCTTCAGTTGGTGCAGCACCCGGAGTGGGGAGCCTTCCAATAGCCTTTAGGGTTACCCTGGACATTGGGTCACAGTGCCTTTTACTATTATGGAGTCATCATGGGCCCTAGTACACAAAGAGTTAGTATGAGAGAGTTTTGATTAAGTAAACTTATGCCTCACATCCTAGACAAGATCTTGTAAAAGAGTAGTAGTAACTTGCCAATTAGTAATAAATAAATGAATTTTGTTAAACCCGCCTTAAACGAGAAATGGACGTATTAAACGTCGAGTCAAAATCTCCCCCGATTGCCGATGGACGTACCATACGTCGACTCAAAAAAGTTTTTTTAAAAATTCGCGGAAAAATACTTATAGGTCTAACAACCAAAAACTTTTGAATCACGCGCCTTGGGGATGCTGGGAGTTCACGGATCAAGGCGTTGTTTGGTTTACAATCGTTACTCAGGTGCGCAAGCGCGAATTTCTTTCTTATCGCACTAAAAAGTATCAGTGACACATCTCAAAATTATTTCGTCACTTTGACATAATTTTTGCACCGTTTTAAATTATCCGTTACATGAAGTATTATATATGAAAATGTGCGCAATTTCATTTAAAATACAACAAAAAAATACTCATGATTGTAGCTTTTATCAGTTTTGAAATATTTTTTTATATAAATAACGATAAGTGCCAAAATTTCAACCTTTAGTCAAATTTGACTCTACCGAAATGGTCAAAAAACGCAATTGTAAGCTAAAACGCTTATATTGTAGTAATATTCAACTATTTACCTTAATTTTGCAACAGATTGGAAGTCTCTAGCACAATATTTCGATTTATGGCGAATTTATGAAAAAAACTTTTTACTTATGTCCGCGCGTTAACTCTTCAAAAAAATCATACGTGCGATTGTGGTAATGTGGTAAAATTAGCCGTTACATAAAGTTTTATATATGGAAATGTGCGCAATTTCATGCACAATACAACTAAAAACAACCCATGGTTGTAGCTTTTATCAGTTTTGAAATATTTCATATAAAAATGATAAGTGACAAATTTTCAACCTTTGGTCAATTATGACTCTACCGAAATGGTCAAAAAACGTAATTGTAAGCTAAAACTCTAATCTAATTCGTTTCATAATTTTCAGATTTGATGAACTTGGTATCTCTTGTGGCAGCAGGACTCGAAGGGGAGCAAAAATTGAATAAATAGATGAATGAAAAAAAAAAGAATGAATAATTTACCTTCATTTTGTAACAATTGGAAGTCTCTAGCACAATATTTAGATTTATGGTGAATTTATGAAAAAATAAACATTTTCCCTTCCTTACGTCCGCGTGGTAACTCTTCCGAAAAAATCATATGTGCGATTGTGGGTAATGTTTGCACCATTTTAAATTAGCCGTTGCATAAAGTTTTATATATGAAAATGTGCGCAATTTCATGTAGAATACAACGTAAAATAATTGAAGGCTGTACCTTTTTTTCATTTTCTGAAATATTTGCATTATATATGACGATAAATAGAAAAAAAAACCCCCACATTTGGCCAACTTTGACTCTACTGAAATGGTCGAAAAACGCAATTGTATGCTAAAACTCTTATATTTTAGTAATATTCAATCATTTACCTTCATTTCTCAACAAATTGGAGGTCTCTAGCACAATATTTCGATTTATGGTGAATTTATGAAAAAAACTTTCCTTCCCTTTGCACGCGGATTCTCCGCCATAAATCTTCGAATTGCGTACATCGCATTCTCGGAAAATTTGCTCCGTTCATATTAGGCATTTCATAGAGTTTTACATATGAAAATGTGTGCAATTTCATGTAGAATAAAAGGAAAAATATTTGAAGATTGTAGCTTTTCTAATTTCCGAAATAATTGCATATAAAAAAAAATTATAAAAAAATTTCGACATTGGTCATATTTAACTCGTCGGAAATGGTCCGAACTGCAATTGTAAGCTAAAAATCTTACAGTATCGTAATATTCCATCATTTATCTTCATCTTGAAACAAATTCGAAGTCTCTATAACAATATTTAGATTTATGGTGAATTTAAAAACAAAAATATTTTTTTACTTCCGCGCGTTACGAATTCATGCATCATTTTGTGATAATATTTTCTCTGTGTTGCTTTTATTGTTTTACAATGTGTTGTATACCAAAAAGATTGCAATTTAGTTTACATTACAAACAGAAAAAAAATAACTTGTTACCATTAACCGTTTTGTGCACAGCGCGATTTGAATACAATTGATATATGAAATTTTCGTTTTTGTTTTGCCTATCATATATCGCATTATTTATATAGGATAATGATAATTTTTATCATATCTGATGGTTGTATAGTAAACTTCAGGCAATGACAAAAAAAAGAAGCCAAAAATGAACTCTTAACTCTTCAAAACTAAGCGCGCTGTGATTTTTTGAAAAAAATATTTTTTCCGCTTCCGCGCTCACTCCAAACCGGCCTGGCATTCGGGAGTGGTTTTGATTTTACCGCTTCGGCGTTTGAGGGTTAATAGGGTAATGGTCAAGTATTGTCCATATATTGCAGCTACTAAGGGACAGAGCCGATGGAGCACTGTTTTTCAGCGATAAATTATTATCAAGGCATCGAATAAAGGTGAAAGTTGGCAAGTAAATATGTTATAACCCTACCTGATTTTTGCAATTATTATTTTGTACCCAAGTTCAATAGTTTTGGTAATTATCAGAGGGTTTTGAATGCAATAGTGACGTTAACCTATGACATCATGAGACTCCACCCAGTGTAGAGACGTTTACATGTGGGAACCTTCTTTTCATTGTGGCCCTACCCACTTGTCGAGAACAATATTCATTAATAGATAATAGTACCATCCCATGTTTCAGCAATATCAGTGATGACGAGCAGGATTTGTCATCATCCCCTTGATTGCATTATTATTATTATTATTATTATTATTATTATTATTATTATTATTATTATTATTATTATTATTATTATTATGTACAGGTTTTATCACAACTTCCACAGCAGTTGTTGGGAATAGTTGTTTAGTTGTTTAGAATATCTCCAATATCTTGATATTTGTAATTGTTACTAATTTACAAATAATTCAAAGTATGTAATTCAACCACATAATGTAACAGTCGATAGCTCATTGGTTAGATCTACAGCTATTCAGAGAGGGAATACAAAAAGACAATCCGATTTGTTTTATCTCAGGTTTCGACACTAATAGACTTCTATTTGCTGCACCAAACGATGTGTTGCCAAATAACTATTACCCACTATAGATATATTTATCTATTCTCAGGTTTCCTCGCTCTTGCCATGAGTCTTGCTTCAAAATGGCAAGCCGTAGAACAAATGCAATCTTGTAACTACATCAACAATTCTATATCCTGCCGGTCATTCTTGAATTTGTTGAAGCCTGCTATGCATTCCACAGGCCATGAAATACCGTTTTTCATAAACAACTTTTGAACAGGCATATGGATTTCCATGCTACTAAAGCACTGAATGTTTCTAACATTTCCTAATTTATGGAGGTACAATGAACTGACAATGTGCTTAATTAAGCATTTACTCTTAGATAAAAGACCAACTTCTAGCCTCACTCAGACTGTTTCCAAGAAGTGGTGATTTATGATGTATCTGCAACGCAGACCCATCCCCCTTACTTATAGATTAAAAGACAATTATTTAAAAAAGTTATATATCATCATACAATGCATTAATTTGCTTAAAAAAATTTCTTGTTGCCCAGGATAGGTAAAGCGACATTTAGTCGTAAGTCAAAGAACTATACATTAAAGTACGGTAAAGGGTGCATTATACTGACATCACTGATACACGTAACCACTTTTGAGGATGATTGGATGGGTAACTGCAGCTTTATCCTCATTTTCTCAAGTAAACAAGTTAATGAAACACATATGGCAATGCACAGTACTTCCAAAAAGGTGGACAAGGTAGCAGTGAAATCTTTAAGTTGGCTACCTATTACTGTTAGTGACTTACTGCCTACTTGGAGGATGGGTGGATCCTCATGACGTCATATTATGTTTACATCACAAATGTTTTTAGAATACTTTTCCGTGATTTTCTCAGTTCTGGCATCAGTGACTTCATTTTATGCTATAAATATCAAAACTATCGAACTTAGCTACTAAATAAATCTTGCAAAAATTAGGTGGGGTTTTAAAATATACATTTGCCAACTTTCAACTTTATCCGGTGCTTTGATAAAACGCCATTGCCGAAAAACAGCGTTCCATCGGCTCTGAATCCTTTAGTAGTATGCTCCTGGCACGCTTAGCACAGGGCCTTATTTAGTAGAGTACACTAGGAACCCAAAATCCAGAAGAAGTTGCTTGGGTACCTCACTTGTGGGCTCTACTACCAAGTCAATAAGATGTATTGAGTCAGAACTGCCCTCTAGCCTCACAAGTTGAAGGACCTGTCCTAAACACTTATACATGGTGTTGCCCTTATTATTCAATAATGTATTTGTTTATCTCATAGCATAAGAACTTCGTGATTTGTAATAATACGGCCTTATAGTTAGAGCATTTCTAACGAGGGTCAAAATGACCCCCGTCTAAATAAAAGGAGAGAACTCCTAACTGGGGAGCGTAACCTACCTTTGAGTGTCATCTCAGTAGCGAATTTAAACTCCAGCTATTACAAAAATATAGTCTTTATTTCCCCAAACAGCTAACATGAAAATGGAATAAAATGAATTAAAGAAAATTCCAAAAACTCAACAAATTACAATTACTCTTCCACGAAATCATAGTATATAAGTCGCCCCCCCCCCCCCCCTTTTCTCCCGCGCCCACCTTACCTACTACTGTCCAACTATTCATCAGTCTTTATCAATAACTGTCAACACAAGTCTGGAGAATCCATTGTCAATGAAAATGAAAATATAAATGAAATGTTAAAATCCGTCAATAAATGCTTGTTGTACCACACTTCCCTTTCTCTAGCAACTAAACAGAACATCATTGCATAAAAAGTAAATATTTCTAAATTCTTTCACTTTACCTTTTCTGATGGATCTTAATGCCTCCTCGGATTGCCAAAGTCTCTTGTGACCACCACAACAGTTTGTCATCTAATTGCCCCGTTAATTCCCATACTAGAGATTATATCTCATTCACTGGTTCTAATAGACGTATGGACACACGCACGCTACTGAACACATGAATGCATGCACACTAGTCTATTCCATGTGTTTCCATTTTCCCTTATAAACTTTTTATCTAGTGCATGTATTCGGTGACCTGAAGTGACCTGAAGTAACTCTTCCTTGCGGTTTACCCATATCTCTGGAATGAGCTCCTATCTTGTTCCTGTAAATGGCATGTTTTTGACTTGTGTCTCTTATCAGCATCTTGAGGAATTCACTGTTTTGCACCTGTCTCTAAACACCAAGCGCTAAGGTTATCAACCCCATTTATCCAATATATACCTATTTATACATCTGACCAGTGCCTTAATACATTGTAACTTGGATTGGTGGTGTGGCAGTCTGAGGATATATTATGTTGATAATAATGCGTGATTGTAAATTTCAAAATTGTCTAGGACTACATTTTCACTGTCGTCAGAAACAAATAACTAAATATCCGTTGACAGCTTTCAGTGGTATTAAGGAACTTAAGTTCAGTTAGCTAGTGAAGTTTATATTCCCATCCTAGCAGTTAGGTAGATCACCTTAGTTATCTGCATTGTATGGCAAGACCCATTAAGGGAGGGAAGTAACAAAACCGAGATGAGGTGATTGTTTTAGTACAGGCCTTCATACCAGAAAAGGAGCAAATGCCTACTTAAATTGTATGCTGCTCATATCTCTCTGTTCTCTTATAGTAAGGACCAAAGAACTTTCCATCTGAGAGGGGTACCCCAACCTAATGGTATGGAAAGCCAAGTAGTATTTTGAGAGCTATTTTGAGAAAGGGTCAAGTCAGGTATTAAAATTAGCTCAGTCATATGGAGGATTGGCATATTAAGTTAGTTTACATCCTTGTCTCAAGATTTATATCTCTGTGGTCTCCTTTCTGCTGGTTTTCATTTTCTTTTCAGGAATATAGACACCCTTCTGACAAGACGCCTTTTCTGTAGTTTGAGGGCTCATTGGCTAAATAATATTCTAAAACCGGTTGAGAGAAGTCATTACCTACTCAGTTGACAAGCAGGATGGACCTTTGACCTGCTGTATCCAGAATTTGTAGCCGTATCTCTTTTAAAATTTTTTTTTACTAGAAACACTAAAATAGTTGTAAACTAGAGGTACCAAGTAAATAAATCATAATAAGCCAGTATACTAATAATATACCAGCATACACTAAGAGATTTCCCTCAAGCGAACATCAACACCTAAATAAACTCAAGAGGCTCTCATTCACTATTAGTGGTCCCGAAGAAAATTGCGATAACTAGCAATGCGAAATAGAAGGACGGTACACAGCATATTCCTAATCTTGTTCGGTAATCACATAAAATTATGATAGGTAATTAACACATGAAAAGTATAATGAAAACATAAGCCTTTAAAAGTTCTTACCAATACTTGTTTTAATGCATATTGCAAACGTAACATTAAGGGACATAACTGCCAACACAGTCAATAGAGCACTAGCTGCCTAGACATAAAACAAGTAATCTTTGATGGTTATTTGATTTCAAGACTAGCAGGGCCACTCTTAAAGAATCAATTTAATATGAACTGGAATTTATCAAGGCTTTACCAGTGACCCACTTCCAGGTTGACCCTTACCTGTAATGAATTCCAGAGCAGCGCTTAGTTATATCAAGAGGTTATGTTCAAACAATGATAAGCATTGTAGAATAACTTCGAACAGACTGTGCCAGGTACACACTGCAACATGCCCCCCAGGAATAAGGGTACACCACCACAATCATTGTTGGTACATCAGGAGTCTAAAATGTGTAAAAAAATCCTGCTAGTCTCAAATGAGCAATTTAGTACCAGTTTCTGTTTTTCTCACTAAATCTCTTCTTTCCTTTCCTTAGAATTCATCCCCAAATAAAAATTCTTTGCTGAATACTAATATGCATGTTCCCAATATGAATTAAGACTATTGATGAAATAAACCTTTGCTCAGTGACAGAGTAAATCATTCCTCCATTGTGACAGATTATTACAAGTGAGAGAACCTTTCATGCATTGTCATCTGTGAAATCTAATTCTAGAGATGTTATCTCGTCCCCTCGTGTTTTCTGCCACTGACCTACCTGTAGAAGGCAATTAATTCAATCTTACCTCTGCTTCTGCAACTGAGTGTCAGATTGCAATATGTATATTCACGAGCCACTGCTTTCATTTGCGTTACCATTATGTAAAATTTCTATATCGTTCTGAAAGCCAATGAAGTGTAAATTTTTGTAGATTATTGTTGCACTCATTTTGCTGGCTTGCATACCAGTCATGATTTATTTCCCTTGCTTGAACTGTAAAATAAAGTAATTTAGTAACCATGTGCTTTCACGGTGACCTTTCCCTTTGCTTAGATGTAACTAGAAGTTAAGTTACCTTTGCTTATAT
>NC_061095.1:42818878-42823878 GCF_015104395.2 Macrobrachium nipponense | reverse complement strand
ATTATTATTATTATTATTATTATTATTATTATTATTTATTATTTATTTATTATTTATTTATTTATTTTTTGCTCTATCACAGTCCTCCAATTCGACTGGGTGGTATTTATAGTGTGGGGTTCCGAGTTGCAACCTGCATCCTTAGGAGTCCATCACTTTTCTTACTATGTGTGCCGTTTCTAGGATCACACTCTCTGCATGAGTCTTGGAGCTACTTCAGATTCTAGTTTTTCTAGATTCCTTTTCAGGGATCTTGGGATCGTGCCTAGTGCTCCTATGATTATCCAATTTTTTCCCTCTCTTTCTCTTCAACTCTGGTGTCCCATGGTATTGCGACATCAATGAGTGATACTTTCTTCTTGACTTTGTCAATCAACGTCACGTCTGTCTGTTTTGCACATATCACCCTATCCGTTCTGATACCATAGTCCTAGAGGATCTTTGCCTGATCGTTTTCTATCACTCCCTCAGGTTGGTGCTCGTACCACTTATTACTGCAAGGTAGCTGATGTTTCTTGCACAGGCTCCAGTGGAGGGCTTTTGCCACTGAATCATGCCTTTTTTTGTACTGGTTCTGTGCAAGTGCCGGGCATTCGCTTGCTATGTGGTTTATGGTTTCATTTTTCGGATTGCACTTCCTACATATGGGAGAGATGTTATTTCCGTCTATCGTTCTTTAAACATATCTGGTTCTTAGGGCCTGATCTTGTGCCGCTGTTATCATTCCCTCAGTTTCCTTCTTTAGCTCTCTCCACTGTAGCCATTGCCATGTGTCATCGCTGGCTAGTTCTTTAGTCTGTCACATGTATTGTCCATGCATTGGTTTGTTGTGCCAGTCCTCTGTTCTGTCTGTCATTCTCCTGTCTCTGTATATTTGTGGGTCTTCGTCTACTTTTATTAGTCCTTCCCATGCACTCTTTAGCCACTCGTCTTCACTGGTTTTCAGATATTGCCCCAGTGCTCTGTTCTCGATGTTGACGCAGTCCTCTATACTTAGTAGTCCTCTCCCTCCTTCCTTTCGTGTTATGTATAGCTCGTCCGTATTTGCTCTTGGGTGTAGTGCTTTGTGTATTGTCATATGTTTCCTGGTTTTCTGATCTATGCTGCGGAGTTCTGCCTTCGTCCATTCCACTATTTCTGCGCTGTATCTGATTACTGGCACTGCCCATGTGTTTATGGCTTTTATCATATTTCCGGCATTGAGTTTTGACCTGAGTATCGCCTTGAGTCTCTGCATATATTTTTTCCTGATCGTGTCCTTCATCTCTTGGTGTTTTATATCCCCTCCTTCCATTATTCCCAGGTATTTGTATCCTGTCTCATTTATGTGTTTGATGTTGCTTCCATCTGGTAGCTTTATCCCTTCAGTTCTCGTTACTTTGCCTTTTTGTATGTTGACTAAGGCGCATTTTTCTATTCCAAACTCCATCCTGATGTCCCCAGATACAATCCTTACAGTCTGGATTAGGGTATCTATTTCCTTGATGCTCTTACCATACAGCTTGATGTCGTCCATGAACATCAGATGGTTGATTCTGTTGCCTCTTTTCTTGAGTTGGTACCGACATCCATCTTCTGTTAGTACTTTTGTCAATGGGAATCATGGCTACTACATTATTATTATTATATTATTATTATTATTATTATTATTATTATTATTATTATTATTATTATTATTATTATTATTATTATTCTATTTCACAAACGTTTCACTCTGACTAAATACTCGGTGTAGGTCCTGGCCATTGGGTACCAAAAATAACTTGCACCTGACAGGTGTGGATTTTGGTATTTAATGGTCGGTATGTTTTTTTGTTGCCCCAGCATATATGTTGTGGATTTCTACCACTATACTCAGTCCTTCGTTAATGGCTTCGAAATAAGCCATTGCAGATTTGCTTGACTATTCTCTCTTCTCTTGACGATCTTTGGATTTCCATTCCTTTGGACTTTCTGGATTCTTGTACCTTCCCGTTCTTCAAGAAATAGACTATTTATTCTTTCTGTTTTAATTTCATATCTACTCTTTCCACTTTCATTGTTTCATTCTGTTCTGTTTTCAAGCGTACAAAATTATCCCTTCACTAAATCTAGGTAATACTATGACTCGTTCCTTTGTATAGTTACTGTAGTGAGTCTTTACGAATAATCCACAAACTATATCCCCAGTTCTTTTCTTTAATCATAAAACATTTTAAATTCGCCTTGACAGTTTTCTGGAACATTTACTATTAATTTTTTATAAATTCTTTCTTCTCATATTCAATACTTGTAATAAAAGCATTTCTTTACTTTTTTTCGTTGAGTCGTGATAAAGGTACTCATGAAATGTTTCGTTTGTTGTATTGCTATATTTTGGACACTTCCCTAAATTGTAGGAATGTGTCCGTAGACCAGATTAAATCTTCATTATTTTTAAGATTTCCAAAACTGGCCGAGCTGTTAAACTAACTCAAAAGGAATCGGAAATATAAGATGTTCCTTCGAATGATCAATATTTCATTTGGATGCCTTTGGATTGAATGTTAATCCCTTTAAACCAGTTCAGAAACAAAACATATTATCTTCTCTGATGACATTATCTAGACTTCATTGCTCCCACTGAGGATTGAATTACGAGCCCGACTGATCATGAATCACTCCTGGATAGGAAACCATTAATTCGATTATATTCGGTACAGCCTCCATCTGTCACTTCAGTCTTTTATTTGCCACTTTATTAAAACCTCTTTGTTAAGGTTTTTCTGTAATTAACTTCAGAACAGTTCAGGAAAATTAAGACTTAGCCATTCATGGTTTAACTCTCTGGACATAATCAGTTTGCTTTCCTCCCATGCCCTGAGATTTATGGTGATATTTCAGTCGATCGCACCATACTTGGACATGCGAAAGACAAGGAGGTTTTCATTTGGGCTGTGTGTTTTCAATGTATGGCTTTTAATCAGGAGTTGCATAAGACAACACAAGTTCGAAGACATTAAATTTGCATCGATCAGCAGGTGTATACCAAGTAACCTTGCAGAGGAACTGGGACCTGTAATTTGCTTAGGATTGATGTTTTAAAAGAGGAATTCTTCTACTCCGTATATCTCAAATAATGAATGATTTCAAGTGCAGCGTAGCTGGAAAGAGGGAATTTCCAGTTTTAGTTGAGAATGTAAAACCACTCATTACCTCCCATCGACATTTCCCTTGTGAGTGGTACCGTAGATCTTCTTTTGTCAGTTTAGTTCGCATGACCTTAAAAATTATTTTGTGAATCTCTTGTGTCAGTACGTGATTCATCTCTGAATTGCCAATAATTACTCTATTTCTATCATTTATTTTATATCGTATGATAACCCATAACTGTTTCCTGATAAATGACATCTTTAAATAAATACGTTGACAGATTCTCAGGTTTGAAACATTTACTGTATCAGAAGTAAGCATTCACAACTGACCAGCGGCAAATAATCCCAGGATAATCTCACGGCAACTCAACCAGAGCTGTTAGCCTAAGATTTAGGCACGGGATGAACATCAGCTAAAGTCACAAGATATCTCTCTCTCTCTCTCTCTCTCTCTCTCTCTCTCTCTCTCTCTTCTCTCTCTTATTTGGATCCATCATCTTCTTCCAATCCATTTATTGATATTTCTCCACTATTCCTCTAGAGAGGGCGGTTGCGGAAAGAGTTAACCTAACGGTTGTTATGCTCTACACCCTGGTTCTGGGTCAATATATTCGACTAACTAATATTTCTCTGTTTTAGATCAACCGAAGAATGACAGACATTCACTCTCCAGGAGAGAAACCTAAGTCTTCCACCCGACCACGACAAACCAGACACATCTATCATCCCGCAGCAAAGATTCTCAATTTGTGTCAAAGAAAGAAAGCTTAGATCAATCATTTTCTTGCTCATGAATGCTCATAGTTTTCCCACCTTACCTCTTAGTTGGAGAAACATTGGATGTATTATACATTTTCATACTGAACATGTAATCCAAAGTAAAAAGACACCGATGAAATAAAAATGCACAGAAAATATACAATTGTCATTCTGGTCTATAAAACTGTAAAACACCTAAGAGCGGGGGATGAACGTAAAAGGAAATCAGACTTGTTATTTCAACATTAGAAAGTTATAAACTGAATTCTATTTTTTATTTTATCAGTACAGGAATTTAAAAAAAGAAAAAAACTACCATGAATCACAAAGAGTAGTTGTTTAAGCTGTCAGGTAGATAACTGTTACAAAAAATGCTTAACTGCGAGAAGAACTCTCCTCTTGATTTCAGCGGAAGAATGACATAAGTAGTGTCATTACAAAAGAGATATAAGTCATGGGCGAGATTCATTTCTGTCAAAGAGAATCACGAAATATTAAAGAACCACAAACTAGACAAAAATTTTCCTAAGAAGGAGGAATAAGATCAAGACAGATCTTAAGTAAGTAGGGGTGAAGAATAACAATCAATCTCAACAATATCTATTTCCTTAGAAAGGATTTGAGAATATGACCAGTGTAACCGCCGTGAAACGTGTTTGGATTAATCTCTAAACCGAAATGTGCAATAAAAAGTCTAAAACCAAGTGAAGATATAAACTGAAGCAAAGACGGACATAGAGGCTATTATAGGACTTCCATTTTGACTAAGTTATGAGAGTTACAGGTTGAATCAGAGAATATGGGAATGTAAACAGAAAGGATGAGTATTACCTTAAACAGCAATTCTTGATTATAGTGTATATTGTTCCAACCTCCCCTACGAGCATCGAGTGGCGATATCTAATAGAGGCTTCAACTATTGCAGTGATATCAGAAGGAAAAATAAAATCGTGCAACACACCAGCTTGTGTATCCTTCGTTTAATTTTGTGTTGTACGAGAACTGGTTTATTATAAGGAACAAATTGAAAAATACGGACTTGTAGAAATAGGGATAAGATGGATTCTTGTAAAAAAAAAAAAAAAAAAAAAAAAAAAAAAAAAAAACAAAAAAAAAAAAAAAAAAAAA
>NC_061095.1:42803878-42813878 GCF_015104395.2 Macrobrachium nipponense | reverse complement strand
AATCACGCATACCATATTACTTTTATTTTAGTTAGTAAATGTCATATTATAGTTATATATGTTTTCGGAATAAAAAGTAACTTCCCAAAACAAATTAATGCATTAAAGACAGTAAGTTGCTTAATCTTCTCATGGAAAATTACTGACTAAGAACATACTTTACCAAAAGAATATTCAGACGACAGAGTTGACATTCCTTGTATCAGTCTTAACCTAAAGCAACGAAACATAACGTAGGACCACTCTTTTTTGTGCAATCTTTTGCTGACTGCTGTTGATCTGAAAATACCGGACTAGTCGACTTTAAATTTTCGTTGAACATCCTTCATCTGTGAGTATCTTATTTGTTAAGTAAGAAGAAAGTTAAAAGGTATGAAATTGCGTCATTAGACGGCTTTATAAAAATTAACTAAGATATTATGTACAGCAATAGCATTTCAAACTCTCTCTCTCTCTCTCTCTCTCTCTTCACTCTCTGCTCTCTCTCTCTCTCGTCTCATCTCTCTCTCTCTGGCAGGCGTGTCTAGCGGAATTTTCAGTTTTGGTTGAGTAAGCAAATCTGGTCGCCATCTGGCCAATTTTCCCACTGAGATGTTAGCGTTGTTCTTCATTTCTACATTTAGTTCGGTTGATCAAGTGTCCTCCACAACTGTTTCGTGATATTAACTGAGTCATCACTTTTTTGGAGTTTAAGGAACTTTTATACTCCCAAAGCAGTGTTTTAACCCCATTACTCTATCAAATGACAGGATCTGAGTGCTCTCTGATAATCATGATCAACAAATAAATAAACAGATCGATAAAATGGACAGATGAAATGCTGATTTTCCACTAAGCGCAAATAATATAAGCCAAACAATTACAAAAGCTTTCCAACTTCACATAATCCTTCAGTAATCTGGCGGGAGCCCAGCAAAGCTTTTAGTCCGGACTTCAGGTATGTGATGAGCATCGGCTAAATAAGCTTTATCTCTCTCTCTCTCTCTCTCTCTCTCTCTCTCTCTCTCTCTCTCTCTCTCTCTCTCTCCTCCCAGTAACATGTTCTCAATTCTTAGACTGCCTAACTCCCTGGTGTATTTTCATCCTTTAGCACAACTGGAGAGCAAGAGAATTTCCATAGGACGGGCATAAGTCATCTTACCCACCCCGACCAACCACAGAAAGATCGATCCCGCGAACGAGATTCTCAGTACTTGTGAAAGAGAGCCAGGAACAGAACGCCTTCATAGCTCCAGATTATATATATATATATAATATATTTTTTTTTTATTACTTAGCGAAGCAATGGATGTATTAATCATATTCACGTGAAACACGGTTTCCAAAAAGAGAGAAACTGGCAAATTAGAAATCTATCATATATATATATATATTATATATATATATATATATATATATATATATATATATATATATATATATATATATATATACATAAGATATACGGGATTATTATAAGATTTATTATATAGACATAAAGAATAAACCACTCGCGAAACCGCTCGTTACTGATCTTCTGCCTGGTTTTCACTTACACATACACACACCCACACACACACGCATATATGTATATATACATAGCATATAATATATATATATGATATATATATATCTACATATGCATATAGATATATAATATATATAATCATATATATATATATATATATATATTATATAATATATATATATATATAGAAATAGAATATTACGACATTCAGACAAAAATATGCGGTGTCTGTAAATGTCAACATGAAATTCCTCTGCAAAAAAAAAAAAAAAAAAAACAGAAAAATAATCTGAAGGATTTTCTCCGACCTCTATAAAAGAATGGCGCCATATCAATATGGAAACGAAGTGAAGATAGTAAACTTGCAGGTCTTTTTTATAACAGGAAAAATAGATTTACAATAAATTTGGAATGGATTAGAATTCTTTGTTCAGAGAACTCGATTCATATGGATTTTGCGTCATTGTAAAAAAAAAAAAACAAGAGTTTGGTCAGTAGGTAAGAATTCAGACTGAAAAGAAAATCGGAGAAAATAAAGAAAAAATGTAGAAACGAAATTATTGCGACATTTTAATTAAAAACGCTCCCTGTTTTTTCCTGACTATGTAATAAAACAAGTGAAGAATTCGCTTCGTTTTCTTTCTATTGATGTTTTATTAAGGTTATTAGCAGATTGATAGCCTCATTTAAACATCGAGTGTCACATTTGAAAGGTTTATTATGTTAATAGTTCATATTGCTGCTCCAATGCCTAATAGTTTTCTAAAGATAGCATATTTCAATGCCACCTTTTGCCGATAGAAGAGTCCATCTTCCAAGAGTCATGCCAAGTTACTGCTCTAAGTTGGAACTAATGACATAACTTCTTGCACAATTTGGTTGACTTTCATGTTAATCTACTTGTACGTATATCAGAAGAAATATATCAACTACATTTGGTAATTCTGGCAAGTTACGTAAAATGGTGATTACAAAGACAGAAGCAGTTTTGAGGTCCAAAGATGCCTTCAGTAGAAAAACTAAACTTTGTGTCGATTCTCTAACAACGCTTTCACCACACCCCCCACCTAATCTCTCTCTCTCTCTCTCTCTCTCTCTCTCTCTCTCTCTCTCTCTGATATGCACTTGAGGTCTGATATACAAGTGAAAATGGACAAAAAATCCATGAAGCGCTACGTGTGCTTCTGTTTATTGATATTCAATTCATCATTAATGATTATGATCATTCATGATTATTTAACCTCTCCTCTACTAAAAGTTTCTCTGGTTTTCGTTCTCCATACGTTTGACATTTTGACATTCTATTACTTGGAAATTTGTTCAGGAAGTTAGCTTCATTTTTCATGATAATTTCTATGAGGACTGCACCAATGCACATACTCTATTCTTCTTTTACCTTCATTGAGTGTAAAGCCGCGTGACCCAAAACCCATCTGTGAAATACCACTACTCGTTTATTTCTTGATCATAATTGACCTTATTTCCATTTAGCATTTCATTGACCTTAACAGTGTTATCTGTGATATCTGTGTATCCAATTTTTAGCTACCTAAAGTTTGGTGTTAACTAATTTCATAAGAAAATAAATGGCATGAATTTAAGCATTTACTCGTTATACTGTGTATTTTTGTGAACTAATTTTCGTATCATATATTCAGATCGAAGTGACTCTACTTATGATTTAGGATATAAATACCGAAAAGTTGAAATTATTTGAATAAATTATAATTGGTGTAAATTTTAGGAAAATGAATATGTTCATATTGACGATTCAGCGAAATAATAAAAACACCTGAAAATCCTTTCTACTGGAAGTTGAAAAGACCGAAATAATAAAACGCTAAGCCGCTTTTCCATGAGAAGCAAAAATGTTCGTTTCCTTTCAGTCTATTTGGGTCATATGCGATAAACTTCGGAGAAATGAAACCATTACCTGGCAAACATTGAGTATCATATCATAACACTGTAGAACTGAAGTGAATCTTTCATCAAATACGCTTTTAGTATAAATTGCATGTTATATTTTGAAATACTTACATCCCTTCTCTTTCTAAATGAATAAGGAAAAACTGTTCAAAGGGACAATATCCTTATGTATTCTTCACACTTTTCTTTTAATAAACAAACATTAATTTTGTCTGTTACTGCCAGAAGGTTTTGTGATTTCAATATATTTTTATTGTAAAAGAATTAACGTTTAATAATCTTTTCTGAGATCGGAAATATTAAGGGTAATGTACATCATAATAAAAAATAATGCAGCTAGAAAAATGATAAGCGAAACCGATAGATTCATTTTATGAATCTTCATGGCCCTTGATGCCTGACATCTATAAAATATGAAAAAAAATATTACATAGAATTATCTCTCTCTCTCTCTCTCTCTCTCTCTCTCTCTCTCTCTCTCTCCAAGAAGATTTGTACCCTGACGCAATATCCATTTTTTTTCAAAACTGCCTACCTCTTGGTAGACAACTGATCAATCCTTCAAGGCAAATCACCGTGATTTTAACAAAAACCAGCTCTATTTTAGGAATAACTCAAAATACTACTCAAACATATATGCCCAATTCAGAAGACAAATTCTTTAATGGAAATGGAATTTCTCACACGAGGTGTCATTTTGGAAGTATGTTAAAATACAGAGAAAATGGAAGATGATATGTGTTATGGGAAGGAATTTCCATCGGTTCAATTACGAAATCCTGGAGAAAGGTATTGCAACATATTCTATGATTTCCAGAGAGAGAGAGAGAGAGAGAGAGAGAGAGCTTTAAAGTGGTCGCATTCATTATAAATCCTGAGGATGAACATATTTCTTCACTTTTTTTATCTTACTATTCATAAAATGACATTGATCCTCGTCATACAACAAAACCTTTTGTTAGTTCACAATAAAAAGAAGAAGACTGAGAAGAGACCCTCTATATCTCTTTTCTTACCCAATTCCCTCCACAATCTCCTTTCAAGAATCCTAGCTTTCTTCCTACCCGGATCTCTTCCCTCACATCCTATTCACTTTTCCTCCTATTGATGATTTTATCCAAACCTGAAACACCGATATGATCCAGAACTGGACGACCGGTCTATTCACAGCGAGACCTTTATTGCCGCAGTTTACGATCTCCAACGCGGTGGTCTTGTCCAGATAGGTTTCATTCACTGGGAGGATCAGATTTGCTTTCCCTGCGTTCTCAGACTTACTTTTACGGTACACGCCATCTTTTAAATAATGTGTTGGTTTCATTACTCTTTTACTAACGCAGGTGTAGAAAACATAAGATATAACCCTACATTAGTCCCTCAGGTGAAAGAAAATTAAGTTAAGAACGTTAAAAATCAAGTGTTATTTTTATACTATTTCTGTTTGGAAAGACTGCCCGTCAATCATTTCCCCGAATTTATAATGGTCTATAGTTTTACATTTTTTCTGACATACGGCCTCGGATCTAATTATTAATTGTTTTAATCAGTAAATTATCTATGGTTGCATCTTCTTTGCTTAAATGATTCTAATGAATCATTCAAATAAAGCAGCTTTGCCTCTATCAGTACTAATATTTTAGTGTTGTGAATGTATTGTTTCTTTATCTTGCGCATCCTGACTATCCTCTATTTTAATATCATCGGGTTTGACGAGGAAAGAGGAAAACGAGGGGAGATTCGAAGCATCGCTGAATAAAACAAGGAGAAAATCCTTTTCGGTGAAGCTGATTTTCTAGTCGATTCTATGGAGCCATTACTATTAACGTTAAGATTTGTGTAATCAAGTGTTATGATTTTCTTTATGATGCAATTCATTCAATAGGCCTATCATCGTAGTTAGTGTAATAATTTAGGCATATTACTAGGCTAGGCTATGTTCGTTTAGTCACTTGTAACATTGATAAGCGGCAACCCTCTCGCTGATCTGACCAGTCTCCACAACGTTGTAGTTCTTGCAGTCTTGCTCTAGAACGGGAGGGTTACACGGAAGCACTAGCTTTGATCTAAACCGGTAATTTCTGGGCCTTTGCCAATTCGTTACAGTATTAGCGGCTAAAGTCGTTTCCTCTCTTCCTCTCTTTCACTTTCAAACCAGCTTTTCATGAATCCTTCTTCCACACATACATATAACAATCCACTTGTGATGTTAGAAATAGTATCTCTTATATTAATTATTCTTTGAATTCACGTCAGTGATTCACCATAGTTTTCAAAATTAGTCCTGAAACATTTCCGTCGTGCGACAAAGACTGACGACGCTCCAGAGGAACATAACAACAAGAAAGGAACCTCCGCCTCGAAGCTCAGGGAATGTGAGGCGATCCTCGGCTTAGAGGAAATCCCTGTGAGCAGAATCTAATTTACGATTCCCCTTCCTCTGTCAGGTAGATGAATGATTATTCTTTCTTTTTTTTCAACGGTGAAAATAAATGGCGAATGTTGGTAGTCTGGATAATATTTCTTGGCATCTACATCAGAGAACTGAAAATCTATAACCCAGTATGTTCTGCCCACGCACTTTAAAGAGGATATTAATGTATCTTAGCATTCGTGGAACAGGAGACATGATACAATAATTTCAGATAGATTTAAAGGAATATTAATTACATGCCATAATAAATAAAATGCACATAAAAATTACGAAGGATGCACTAATATATATAAAACTTACAAAAGATTCACTAAAAGGACATAACATAAAAGAACCACCGACAACAAGGAACAGAACAGGATAAAAAAAAGGAAAAAAACAAACGCGAAGAAAAAAATGTAGATAAAAGTAACTGAGTACAAGAGTAGTGTGCTTTTTTATAATTCAGAAACAAGCGGTTAAATGTTGAGTTTGAGTATAAACAAATCATCTTGACCGTTATCTTTTTTATTTCCGTTTCACATTTTTTGGAATGGATGCTAATATTCGATGATTCAGGGTTGAGCACCTTGGTACCCGTACGGTAGCATATATATCTATATATATATATATATATATATATATATATATATATATATATATATATATATATATATATATATATATGTGTGTGTGTGTGTGTGTGTAGTGTGTGTGTGTGTGTGTATGTATGTATGTATATATTCATATA
The DNA here is from genome assembly GCF_015104395.2 of Macrobrachium nipponense. Classification (NCBI taxonomy): domain Eukaryota; kingdom Metazoa; phylum Arthropoda; class Malacostraca; order Decapoda; family Palaemonidae; genus Macrobrachium; species Macrobrachium nipponense. The sequence goes on along the minus strand of NC_061095.1, from coordinate 42,807,284 downwards.
CATATATATCACAAATCCACAGGTGAAAAATAAGAGACGGGATGCAGGTCCTGACCGGTTTCGACTTTATTTCTAAGCCATTGACGAAGGACTGATACATAGTATTAGAAGTCACAAATATTTATACTACAGAGACAGTACTGACAAACTTACACACAGCCCTTTGAGACTGCAGAACTACCCACAGGCGGGTGTCAAGGTAGAAGTGGCTTTCAATACTCATTTGGCAAAAAATTCATAATACACTCTCAAGAGACAATACCGATAAACGTACCCACCGTAGGAGACAACAAATCCACACCTGACAGGTGTCAGGGAGTCGGGGTTGGAAATCTCATTAACACTGCTGCCCCGTTACTATGTTTACAGATATAATAATCCTATTTCTATACATCTCTACTGCCTACCTTAAAACTTGAACAATTTACAAATTTCTGTTGATATCAAAGGATCACATTTATACATTCCTTGAATGATGTTCGCATTATGGTTGTAACTTTCTTTTATAAAGCTAGATTGAATATCATTCCTTTTCATTGCATTATTAGAATACACAATCTTTTTTGCCCCTTCCTAGTTAATAGCATGATTGGTCTCGCTAACATGTACAAAAACACCACTGTTTTCCTGTGCATATCTCACGTATTTTTATGTTGTTCTATTCTTTTTTAAGTGCTTTACCCGTTTGGCCAATGTAAAGGTTGTCACAAGGCTTACATGGAATTTTATATGTACATCCTTTTGTATTGTCGGGGGAGTTCTTAATAAGTACATGTTTCAATGTTTCATTGTTTTTAAAAGCGACATTAACACCGAAATTCTTCTGGAGATGGGGATATTTTTCATATTGTTATTATTATAAAAGGCAGTGCAAGTAAATCTTTTTGTGTTGTAAGGTTCTTTTTGGTTGTGATACATAGACTTTTATTGCCGCATCTAATGCATTGCTTAATACACTATCAGGGTACTTCAGTTCCTTGCTTGTATCCCGAATCTTATCTATTTTCTCATCTCTTAGAAGCTTAGATATAAACACTGTTTTTTTAACCTTCTTGTGTTATCCAGAATAGAAATGCAAATGGGTAGAAATATTAATAGGTTTTCTGTAAACACTATATTTAAACCCATTACTATTTCTTCGCATGAAAACCTCCAAAAAAAGGTAGGCATCCATCATTTTCCATGTCCATAGTAAATTAAATTGATGGTACTAATTGATTCAACCTGACAAAAAAGTTATTTACATCTTCGTTCCCTGGCCATATACAAATTCTGTCGTCAACATATCTGAATCACGTGCTAAAGTGATTATATATATTATATATATATATATATAATATATATATATATATAATATATATATATATATATATAAAGAGAGAGAGAGAGAGACAGAGAGAGACAGAGAGAGACAGAATGAGAGATAGTTCTGTTTTGCAGGACTGTAAAGAAGGTCTTCAATAAATTTCACTAGGAAAACAAATACCTTTAAGCAAATACAGTTCAGCGACATGTAGATATTTATAGGTGGCTATGTACAATGCCTACAACTTTGAAGCCAAATACCTGAACTACATTTTCATCTAAAATTAATTGAATTTATCAGCATTTTTTCCAAGGCACGTGTATTACGTAATGGCTGTATTTGTTCGTTGGCATTGGAGATATTTTCTCTAATCACCTAACGTGATCATAGGATCGGTGGAAGTCGAAAGGTAAAAATAATTGACCTTACCATAATGAAACTAAAAGAATAACATAGATATAGTAAAATACTGGTTTTCCTGGGACGTCGTATTCTATACATTGAATTTCTTCTATAATGTAGAAACAAGACATGTCATGACTGTGCGTATGATACTTATTTTCTAAAAATGGTTTACTAAATACGATGTTCTTATAATACATTTTAATGGATGTTATATTTTATCGAAATAAAATCCAGAAGCGTTGTTTCCCATTACCCCTTCAAAACGGTTAGGATTCATCTTAAATGTTATCTCGTTATCAGATACACATAATACGCGAAGTGCACTGAGGAGCGAAATCGTGGTCATATTACCATACAAAACAGACAACGGATGAAGATTAACTGCGCGGTGCTATTTAGAGGAAGGCTAATGGGTAGTGATAAATAGATTCATCCCTCGGGAATCTCGGAGCTTTAAGGGATGGAAAATGGAAACGCATATCCTCCTGTTCGTTTCTTTGGTGGCGTTGAGAAACTAGAAACAAATTGTGTCTAGTCAACCCATTCCACCGTCTTTCTTGCTTTGTTATTCTTCTGTTACTGACGAATAGAATGTTTTAAACAAACATTGACAATCATTACTTCCAAAGCCCATAGCTGAAATAACTGATAGGGTTTTTGGATTCAAAACACTCGATATTCATCTTCCGATGACTGCTCGGGGATTTTGACGACTTTGAAAATATTCAGAAATTTCATATTTCAAAGGTAAGACTTTCCACTGACCATTTACAATTTTTTTTTATTTTGTTTTCCTTTTACAAGAGCAGTTGCATTCAATATGTTATGAATATGATGCTTTCAGACCATTAAGTTCGTAATATTTAATGATTAGATCTCTATATTATATATGTATATATATATATATATATATATATATATATATATATATATATATATATATATATATATATATATATATATAGATATATATATATATATATATATATATATATATATATATTATATATATATATATATATATATATATATATATATATATATATATATATATATATATATATATATATATATATATATATATATATATATATATATATATATCTATATATATCTATATATATATATTATCAAATATATCAAATATCCCAAGTTTTGTGGCCCAGGAATCAAAGAAATTAGATGGCGAGATAAAGTGAAGGAAAATAAGGAGAGAAAATGGTTTGGTCGGAGTATGTTACCTTTGATAGAAGGCAGTGGAGAAGGCTCATCAGCAACTACTATTTAACGTAGGGGAAAAGAAGAAGAAGAAGAAGAAAGAAGAATAAGACGAAGAAGAAGAAGAAGAAGAAGAAGAAAAAAGCAAAGAAAATAGTCTATATGTACTAACTTGTCCATTTTCCAGTACCTAAATTTTGCCTTCTGTTTTGGGTAAGAAAATATAGATATAAACATTTTCCTTATAAATATTAAGACAATATTTAGATAAGATGCTTTGTTGTATTCGAAAATGGCTACCAATAATCCAAGGATTATAATCACAAACATGTGGTTGAAACCAGATTCTTACATTAAATAGATCATCTTAAAGAAGATAAATCGTTTATCTATGTTGAAGTGTGCCCAAAATACACACTTAGTTGCGTTTTACCATCTAATAGTGAAGGCCAAGATATTTTCCTTCCTCTTTCCTGT
>NC_061095.1:42800815-42803378 GCF_015104395.2 Macrobrachium nipponense | reverse complement strand
GGACTAAAGAACTGGTCAGCTATGTAACATGGCATTATCTACAGAGGGACAAATCGAACAGGAAACAGAAGGAATACTAACTGCGACAAAAGACCAGGCCTTAAGAATCAGATATGTCAAAGAACGATAGATCGGAGTAAAATCTTACCCTTATGCAGAAAGTATAATACGAAAAACGAGACCATAAACCACATAGCAAGAGAATGTCCGGCACTTGCACAGAACCAGTACAAAAAGAAGCATGATTCAGTAGCAAAAGCCCTCCACTAGAGCTTTTGCAAGAAACGCCAGCTACCTTGCAGAAGTAAGTGGTAAGAGTACCAACCTGAAGGAGTGATAGAAAACGATCGAGCAAAGATCCTTTGGGACTATGGTATCAGAAAACAGGTAGGATGATAAGTGCCAATAGACTAGACGTGATACTGATTGACAAAATCAAGAAGATTGTATCACTCATTGATTCGCAATACCATGAACAACAGAGTAGAAGATTGATAAGTATCAAGACTTGAAAAATAGAAATTAGAAGGATATGGGGTATGCCAGTGGAAATTGAACCCATAGTCATAGGAACACTAGGAACGATCCCAAAATCCCTGAAAACGAACCTGGAAAAACTAGATGCCGAACTAGCTCTAGGACTCGCGCAGAGGAGAGTGCTCCCACAAAATAGCACACGTATTGTGAAAAGTAATGGACTCCTAAGGAGGCAGGATACACCCGGAACCCCACACTATAAAAATAAATAAATAAATAAATAAATGAAAAGTTAGTCGAATAGGAAATTGAATAATAATAATAATATAATAATAATAATAATATAATAATAATAATAATAATATAATAATAATTTTATTATTATTATTATTATTATTATTATTATTATTATTATTATTATTATATTATTATTATTACACCAGTTACAATTTCATTTATTTTGCTAGTGTATTTTTTTTCTAATCTATTGTGCATGCCTTTTATACTTGGTGAATGACATGCTCTTAAATAAAAGTCCTGACCCTGGGGTAGCATACTCCATCCTGAAGCTCTTTCATAAGTTATCTTTATTCTGCATAATTACATACGAAAGCAATGGGAACAGAACTTGACTCGTGCTGGTCGAAGGTATGTCCAAATATGAGCAAACGTCGCGATAATTTACACGCGATGACCATGGAATATGTATGTTACCCAGCCAGGAAAAATGCAAAATTTTATAGAATTTTCTAATTGTTTCGACATCATAAGATTATATATATATATATATATATATTATAATATATATATATATATATATATATATATATATATATATATATATATCACGCATTTTTGTGTGCTGGGCCTTTGACTGTTTTGGTGGAAAACAATTCCAGAATAATGGGAAAGTACTGGCAATATTTATGCGCAAAACATGCAATAAAATCATTTTTCTTTCGTCTCAACTCCAATATTGGAAGCGCTATGCAGTTACTGCGGTGGTTCAGTGGAAGCGAATGGCTCTTTGATGTTTGTGTGCTTCGGTCTCCCGCACCAAGAAAGCCAATTACCTCTGATGGATTCTGCAAACCGGAAGCAGAGACATGTGTCATCTGATGGTCTTCTAAAAGTCAGAGACTTAATTTCAGCAACTTCATTGCACCAGAAGTTGAACTGAAAATGTTTCATAGCATTTGCTCAATGTATACATATGAAACTCTTCTCTGTTATGACCCCCAAGTCCTCATTATTTACCAGGAAGACTCAGCCGTGTGACCTGAAATTCAAGCAGATTCATTTATTTCGTTACCCTTCATATCCTAACGGTTAATTTTTTTGTTTATTTATGCATAATAATCAGTAGTGATAGTGTCTTCAAAGCGAAGTTTTACGCATCATCAGGAAAAAGACCTCAATTTCTTCATCATTAATCATTTATTTATATTTCCAAAACCACAAGCATTGAACAGTAAAAAATTTTTGCTCTAAAAGCGAAAAGTCTATCATGCCTGAGTTTAGTAACTGTATGGAAATACCGATGTCAGCATAAAGTCATTCCTTGTGAAATAGACTTTCCGGTTAAAACCTCATCATGTTTCATGTCTTCGTTAGACATACGGCTTAAGAAGATATGAACAAATTAAATTTATTGGGATTTCTCCATAACCTGCGCTTTCTAATAACCTAAAGAATATCAATAGTAGTAGTAACAATATATTAGTCATATGTAAGCTAAATAAAAAGAAAAAAAAAAAAAAAAAAACATTTACATTAACCTACAGAGGAAGCTCAGTAAAATCAACGAAGATATTATCCTCAACACTCATCGTGGTGATGGCTTCACGTTAATTAGAATTCGGGGCTCAATATTGACACAGCCATTAGACTCCCATAACGCGTCCGACTGTCAACATGCCACTGGCAGATAATTATGAAGCTACATTTAGGCACCGCGCGTTTCCAGGAAGAGAAATGAAAAGGCTGAAAATACCAGTTCCCTCTCCTCTCCAGTTCGTGTCACGGGAATTCTGCAGGAAATATCCTTGCTTAGAAGCGACGCTAAAATCCTTCCTTCACTGCAGTA
>NC_061095.1:42758315-42788315 GCF_015104395.2 Macrobrachium nipponense | reverse complement strand
TTTAAAAAAACATTGTTTACATCTAAGCTTCTAAGAGCATTAAGGGTATGTAGCCCAGGATATGTAGATGAGAAAATAGATAAGATTCGGGATACAAGCAAGGAACTGAAGTACCCTGATAGTGTATTAAGCAATACATTAGATGCGGCAATAAAAGTCTAAGTATCACAACCAAAAAGAACCTTACAACACAAAAAGATTTACTTGCACTGCCTTTTATAATAATAACAATATGAAAAATCTCCCCATCTCCAGAAGAATTTCGGTGTTAATGTCGCTTTTAAAAACAATGAAACATTGAAACATGTACTTATTAAGAACTGCCCCGACAATATACAAAAGGATGTAAATATAAAATTCCATGTAAGCCGTGTGACAACCTTTACATTGGCCAAACGGGTAAAGCACTTAATTAAAAAAGAATAGAACAACATAAAAGTACGTGGGATATGCACAGGAAAACTGGTGTTTTTGTACATGTTAGCGAGACCAATCATGCTATTAACTAGGAAGGGGCAAAAAAGATTGTGTATTCTAATAATGCAATGAAAAGGAATGATATTGAATCTAGCTTTATAAAAGAAAGTTACAACCATAATGCGAACATCATTCAAGGAATGTATAAATGTGATCCTTTGATATCAACAGAAATTTGTAAATAGTTCATGTTTCAAGGTAGACAGTAGAGATGTATAAAAATAGGATTATTATATCTGTAAACATAGAAACGGGGCAGCAGTGTTAATGAGATTTCCAACCCCGCCTCCCTGACACCTGTCAGGTGTGGATTTGTTGTCTCCTATGGTGGGTACGTTTATCGGTATTGTCTCTTGAGAGTGTATTATGAATTTTTTGCCAAATGAGTATTGAAAGCCACTTCTACCTTGACACCCGCCTGTGGGTAGTTCTGCAGTCTCAAAGGGCTGTGTGCAAGTTCGTCAGTACTGTCTCTGTAGTATAAATATTTGTGACTTCTAATACTATGTATCAGTCCATCGTCAATTGCTTGGAAATAAAGTCGAAACCGGTCAAGACCTGCATCCCGTCTCTTATTTTTCACCTGTGGATTTGTGATATATATGTATATGTATATATACATACATATATATATATACATATATATATATATACATATATATATATATATATATATATATATATATATATATATATATATATATATATATATATATATATATATATATATATATATATACATATATATATGCTACCGTACGGGTACCAAGGTGCTCAACCCTGAATCAACGAAAATTAGCATCCATTCCAAAATATGTGAAACGGAAATAAAAAAGATAACGGTCAAGATGTGTATACTCAAACTCAACATTTAACCGCTTGTTTTTGAATTATAAAAAAGCACACTACTCTTGTATTCAGTTACTTTTATCTACATTTTTTTCTTCGAATTTGTTTTTTTTTTCTTTTTTTATTCTGTTCTGTTCCTTGTTGTTGGTGGTTCTTTTATGTCATGTCCTTTTAGTGAGTTTTATATATATTAGTTTATCCTTCGTAATTTTATGTGCATTTTATTTATTTTCGTTTGTATGTATTATGGCATGTAATATATATTCCTTTAAATCTATCTTAAATTATTGTATCATGTCTCCTGTTCCACAAATGCTAAAATACATTAGTATCCTCTTTAAGATGCGTGGGCAGAACATATTGGGTTACAGTTTTTCAGTTCTCTGATGTAGATGCCAAGAAATATTATCCAGACTACCAACATTCGCCATTTATTTTCACCGTTGAAAAAAAAAGAAAGAATAATCATTCATCTACCTGACAGAGGAAGGGGAATCGTAAATTAGATTCTGCCCACAGGGATTTCCTCTAAGCCGAGGATCGCCTCACATTCCCTGAGCTTCGAGGTGGAGGTTCCTTTCTTGTTGTTATGTTCCTCTGGAGCGTCGTCAGTCTTTGTCGCACGACGGAAATGTTTCAGGACTAATTTTGAAAACTATGGTGAATCACTGATGTCAATTCGAAGAATAATTAATATAAGAGATACTATTTCTAACATCACAAGTGGATTGTTATATGTATGTGTGGAAGAAGGATTCATGAAAAGCTGGTTTGAAATAGAAAAAGAGAGAGAGAGAGGAAACGACTTTAGCCGCTAATACTGTAACAAATTGGCAAAGGCCCAGAAATTACCGGCTTAGATAAAAGCTAGTGCTTCCGTGTAACCCTCCCGTTCTAGAGCAAGACTGGAAGAACTACAACGTTGTGGAGACTGGTCAGATCAGCGAGAGGGTTGCCGCTTATCAATGTTACAAGTGACTAAACGAACATAGCCTAGCCTAGTAATATGCCTAAATTATTACACTAACTACGATGATAGGCCTATTGAATGAATTGCATCATAAAATCATAACAACTTGATTACACAAATCTTAACGTTAATAGTAATGGCTCCATAGAATCGACTAGAAAATCAGCTTCACCGAAAAGGATTTTCTCCTTGTTTTATTCAGCGATGCTTGGAATCTCCCCTCGTTTTCCTCTTTCCTCGTCAAACCCGATGATATTAAAATAGAGGATAGTCAGGATGCGCAGATAAAGAAACAATACATTCACAACACTAAAATATTAGTATTGATAGAGGCAAAGCTGCTTTATTTGCACGATTCATTACAAACATTTAAGTAAAGAAAATGCAACCATAGATAATTTACTGATTAAAACAATGAATAATTAGATCTGAGGCCGTATGTCAGAAAAAATGTAAAACTATAGACCATTATAAATTCGGGGAAATGATTGACGGGCAGTCTTTCCAAACAGAAATAGTATAAAAATAAAAATAACACTTGATTTTTAACGTTCTTAACTTAATTTTCTTTCACCTGAGGGACTAATGTAGGGTTATATTTTATGTTTTCTACACCTACGTTAGTAAAAGCGTAATGAAACCAACACATTATTTAAAAGATGGCGTGTTTTGTACAAGTAAGTCTGAGAACGCAGGGAAATCAAATCTGATCCTCCCAGTGAATGAAACCTATCTGGACAAGACCACCGCGTTGGAGATCGTATACAGCGGCAATAAAGGTCTCGCTGTGAATAGACGGTCGTCCAGTTTCTGGATCATATCGGTGTTTCAGGTTTGGATAAAATCATCAATAGGAGGAAAAGTGAATAGGATGTGAGGGAAGAGATCCGGGTAGGAAGAAAGCTAGGATTCTTGAAAGGAGATTGTGGAGGGAATTGGGTAAGAAAAGAGATATAGAGGGTCTCTTCTCAGTCTTCTTTTTACTGCGTACTAACAAAAGGTTTTGTTGTATGACGAGGATCAAGGTTATTTCATAAATAGTAAGATAAAAAAAGTGAAGAAATATGTTCATCCTCAGGATTTATAATGAATGCGACCACTTTAAAGCTCTCTCTCTCTCTCTCTCTCTCTCTCTCTCTCTCTCTCTCTGGAAATCATAGAATATGTTGCAATACCTTTCTCCAGGATTTCGTAATTGAACCGATGGAAATTCCTTCCCATAACACATATCATCTTCCATTTTCTCTGTATTTTAACATACTTCCAAAATGACACCTCGTGTGAGAAATTCCATTTCCATTAAAGAATTTGTCTTCTGAATTGGGCATATATGTTTGAGTAGTATTTTGAGTTATTCCTAAAATAGAACTGGTTTTTGTTAAAATCACGGTGATTTGCCTTGAAGGATTGATCAGTTGTCTACCAAGAGGTAGGCAGTTTTGAAAAAAAATGGATATTGCGTCAGGGTACAAATCTTCTTGGAGAGAGAGAGAGAGAGAGAGAGAGAGAGAGAGAGAGAGAGAGAGAGAGAGAGAGATAATTCTATGTAATATTTTTTTTCATATTTTATAGATGTCAGGCATCAAGGGCCATAAAGATTCATAAAATGAATCTATCGGTTTCGCTTATCATTTTTCTAGCTGCATTATTTTTTATTATGATGTACATTACCCTTAATATTTCCGATCTCAGAAAAGAGATTATTAAACGTTAATTCTAGTTTACAAATAAAATATATTGAAATCACAAAACCTTCTGGCAGTAACAGACAAAATTAATGTTTGTTTATTAAAAGAAAAGTGTGAAGAATACATAAGGATATTGTCCCTTTGAACAGTTTTTCCTTATTCATTTAGAAAGAGAAGCGATGTACGTATTTCAAAATACAACATACAATTTATACTAAAAGCGTATTTGATGAAAGATTCACTTCAGTTCTACAGTGTTATGATATGATACTCAATGTTTGCCAGGTAATGGTTTCATTTCTCCGAAGTTTATCGCATATGACCCAAATAGACTGAAAGGAAACGAACATTTTTGCTTCTCATGGAAAAGCGGCTTAGCGTTTTAATATTTCGGTCTTTTCAACTTCCAGTAGAAAGGATTTTCAGGTGTTTTTATTATTTCGCTGAATCGTCAATATGAACATATTCATTTTCTTAAAATTTACACCAATTATAATTTATTCAAATAATTTCAACTTTTCGGTCTTATATCCTAAATCAAGTAGTCACTTCGATCTGAATATATAATACGAAAATTAGTTCATAAAAATACACAGTATAACGAGTAAATGCTTAAATTCATGCCATTTTATTTTCTTATGAAATTAGTTAACACCAAACTTTAGGTAGCTAAAAATTGGATACACAGATATACAGATAACACTGTTAAGGTCAATGAAATGCTAAATGGAAATAAGGTCAATTATGATCAAGAATAAACGAGTAGTGGTATTTCACAGATGGGTTTTGGGTCACGCGGCTTTACACTCAATGAAGGTAAAAGAAGAATAGAGTATGTGCATTGGTGCAGTCCTCATAGAAATTATCATGAAAAATGAAGCTAACTTCCTGAACAAATTTCCAAGTAATAGAATGTCAAAATGTCAAACGTATGGAGAACGAAAACCAGAGAAACTTTTAGTAGAGGAGAGGTTAAATAATCATGAATGATCATAATCATTAATGATGAATTGAATATCAATAAACAGAAAGCACACGTAGCGCTTCATGGATTTTTTGTCCATTTTCACTGTATATCAGAACCTCAAGTGCATATCAGAGAGAGAGAGAGAGAGAGAGAGAGAGAGAGAGAGAGAGAGAGAGAGAGATTAGGTAGGGGGTGTGGTGAAAGCGTTGTTAGAGAATCGACACAAAGTTTAGTTTTTCTACTGAAGGCATCTTTGGACCTCAAAACTGCTTCTGTCTTTGTAATCACCATTTTACGTAACTTGCCAGAATTACCAAATGTAGTTTGATGTATTCTTCTGATATACGTACAAGTAGATTAACATGAAAGTCAACCAAATTGTGCAAGAAGTTATGTCATTAGTTCCAACTTAGAGCAGTAACTTGGCATGACTCTTGGAAGATGGACTCTTCTATCGGCAAAAGGTGGCATTGAAATATGCTATCTTAGAAACTATTAGGCATTGGAGCAGCAATATGAATTATTAACATAATAAACCTTTCAAATGTGACACTCGATGTTTAAATGAGGCTATCAATCTGCTAATAACCTTAATAAAACATCAATAAAGAAACGAAGAAATTCTCACTTGTTTATTACATAGTCAGGAAAAAACAGGGAGCGTTTTAATTAAATGTCGCAATAATTTCGTTTCTACATTTTTCTTTATTTTCTCCGATTTTCTTTTCAGTCTGAATTCTTACCTACTGACCAAACTCTTGTTTTTTTTTTTTTCTTACAATGACGCAAAATCCATATGAATCGAGTTCTCTGAACAAAGAATTCTAATCCATTCCAAATTTATTGTAAATCTATTTTTCCTGTTATAAAAAAGACATGCAAGTTTTATTAGCTTCACTTCATTTCCATATTGATATTGCGCCATTCTTTTATAGAGGTAGGAGAAAATCCTTCAGATTATTTTTCTGGTTTTTCTTTGCAGAGGAATTTCGTGTTGACATTTACAGACACCACATATTTTTGTCTAAATGTATATATAATATATATATATATATATATATATATATATATATATATATATATATATATATATATATATATACATAAATATACATATATATATATATATATATATATATATATATATATAGTATATATGTGTGTGTGGTGTGTGTGTGTGCGTGTGTTTCCTGTATGAGTGTGGGTGTGTGTAGTGTAAGTGAAAACCAGGCAGAAGATCAGTAACGAGCGGTTTCGAGAGTGGTTTATTCTTTTTGTCTATACATGTTATTTTACAATGGTTTTCACTTATAATAAATCCCGTATATCTTATGTGTTGATATATATATATATATATATATATATATATATATATATATATATATATATATATATATATATATATATATATATATATATATATATATATATATATATATATATATATATATATATATATATATATATATATATATATATATATATATATATATATATATATATATATATCATATATATATATATATATATATTATATATATATATATATATATATTATATATGTATATATATATATATATATATATATATATATATATATATATATATATAGATATATATATATATATATATATATATATATATATATATATATATATATATATATATATATATATGATGGATTTCTAATTTGCCAGTTCTCTCTTTTTGGAAACCGTGTTTCACGGGAATATGATTAACACATCCATTGCTTCGCTAAAGTAATAAAAAAAATATATACAATCCGAAGCTATGAAGGCGTTGTGTTCTGGCTCTCTTTCACAAGTACTGAGAATCTCGTTCGCGGGATCGATCTTTCTGTGGTTGGTCGGGGTGGGTAAGATGACTTAAGCCCGTTCTATGGAAGTTCTCTTGTTCTCCAGTTGTCCTAAAGGATGAAAATACACCAGGGAGTTAGGCAGTCTAAGATGGTGGGGGTACCCAGAATTAACGACATGCTACCGGGAGGAGAGAGAGAGAGAGAGAGAGAGAGAGAGAGAGAGAGAGAGAGAGAGTGAAAGTTTTGAAATGCTATTGCTGTACATAGTATATTAGGTTAATTTTTATAGACCCGTCTAATGACGCAATTTCATACCTTTTGAGTTTCCTCTTACTTAACGAATAAGATACTCACAGATGAAAGATGTTCAACGAAAATTTAAAGTCGACTAGTCCGGTATTTTCAGTTCAACAGCAATCAGCAAAAGATTGCAACAAAAAAGAGTGGTCCTACGTCTTGTTTCGTCGCTTTATGGCGAGACTGATACAAGGAATGTCAACTCTGCCGTCTGAGTAGTCTTTTGGTAAAGTATGTTCTGAGTCAGTAATTTTCCCTGAGAAGATTAAGCAACTTACTGTCTTTAATGCATTAATTTGTTTTAGGAAGTTACTTTTTATTCCGAAAACATATATAACTATAATATGACATTTACTAACTAAAATAAAAAAAAATGTAGTATGCGTGGTTGTTATTTCTAAAGGAAATATAGAATTAATACTATTTGCAGTCACTTACAAAATTTCTTCTAAAATGGTTAAACTGTTTTATTTTTTTATTTTTTTTTTAATAACAGAACAAAAATTATGATAAATAAAATAATTAGCTTTCACCCTCCAGAAATTAGCACCGCAACAATTTGGAAATTACAATAGCGGAATTCCAGTAACACAGAGGTATTAATATAAATAACCCTCTTGAGTAGTCTATTCTTTTTTATATGAAACATTACAAACTGAAAAAAACAATTACTGAACTTCACATTTATTTAATAGGAATTTTATTTTTTTTTATACAATTTTTTTCCATATTTAAAAACAAGTTTTATACAATTTCAAATGCAAGAATAATCGTGTTAGTCCTCAACACATCGTAATATTGTTTCGTTCCACTTTCACAGAAATGTCTTGTTTGCCTTGTGAGAAGAGAGTTTCTTTTTCCTCTACAGGCCTAGGAATTCACAAAACCTTTTTGTGCCTCTGGGCGACGCTAGAAGGAAATCCACGCAGATATTTGTGTCAGTAGAAAAAAAAAAAACTCATTTTTATGAGAGAGAGAGAGGAGAGAGAGAGAGAGAGAGAGAGAGAGAGAGAGAGAGAGAATTAATTCAAGGGAGAGGCAAGCAGTGCTAATTCACTTTGATACACTGCTAAACATTTATGATGGAGTAATTCGGGTCAGGCTTCATTGTTAACCCGGTCATTTTCTTCTCGTTTCCAGGGAAACTCTGAGAACAAAAGCCCCGTAAACATAAGTAAAGTGATGAAAACTCTGTTTTTTCTTCATCTCTTTTTTTTTCATTTTATTTATTTATTTATTTATTTTTTGAGATAGACTAAAATCGCATTTCATGCGGGATAGCACAGCCCATGTTTACTTGGATGGATAATCTTAGTCTTTCATGAAATATGCGACTTTATTCTTAGTATTCATATCTCCTCAGAAGTGAAAAGTGACCATCATTAATTCAGTTAAGCTAGTTAGACAACTTATCTTTCGATCAGAGAGGCGAATCACCGTTGAGTCTTGTCTATCCTGGGTGGGTGATGACGTAGTTGTCTTCAAACACCTGTCATCGTCAAGGGTAGAGGAATTGGGTTGGGAGTCTCATCTAATCATTAAAGCTTATAGGTAGGTCCATCTGAGACCTCTATTACGCGGAAAACGGATTTAAAAACAAGAAAAAATGGTTGAAATTCTTGGTTTGATAGAATGATATTTTGCACTTCATTTTTTTGGGGGAAAAGATCAGTTTTACAACTCTAAGATGTCTTAGAATTAAAACCGAATATTCCATAATAACTGAGAAGATTACGGCAAGATACAAATGATATTAACAACTAACTGGCAAAGCAAATGAAGAACAAGGGTTGGCCTTCCCTCTGTTGATGATATATCGTTCCATGTCCATATTTACAAAAAGAAAAAAGATTATAATTGTCTGTTTTTATTTCGTTATCTCATTTTGCTACACATACAGATTATTATTCTAATCTCTTTTATATGATTTCTCAGCAATATTTTTTTTATTTCAGTGGCAATTCTCCTTCGTGTAAGTATTAATTGAACCTACTGTTAAGCGAACCTGAAAATAAAATGATAAAACTGAACATGTGTCCGCATGATGTCATTTATGCCATGTTGATATTTACTCTTCAATATGATGTTCAATTTCGCACGCACTCAAGAAGTAGATTCCATGATGGTTGTCACTTCGAATTCCTTTCTCATTTATCTTTTCTTTAACTTTTTTTTCTTGAAGTTTTTTCTGAAGTCAAAGTGGACGTTATAATCGCTAAGCTACATTCCATATCGGGTTCCATGAACGTCAATGAACGTAGGTAGTTGCACCTTACCCTTCACTTGAGATTTATTTTTTTTTTTAAGCATCCTTCGTTTCCTTGACAACCTTATGAATCTTCTTCCTTCCTGGTCAGAAGCAAAAACTACTCACTTCAATAAAATTCTCATAATCGTCCTCTCTACCAAACGAGCTCGGTGTGTGTCCGTTCCATAGAATGCTGCTCTATATAGCCCAGGAACCTTAAGGTTTTTAATGTGGAATAATGAACAACATATACAAAATCCCATGGTCTCCCACGCTTGCGTTACCCGCCATATTAAAAAATGGCCAACAAATGGTTTTATAAAAGAAATCTACTGAGTAAAAGTTGTTAAAAACATATTTTTTATTTAAATAGGAATGACTAGAAAATGTTACAAAATTAAGGCATTTTGTGATATATGAATTAAACAATTGAAACTAATCCAATAACTCTATCTTCAGAAATAATTTCCACAGAAGTGGTAGTCCGTATGACCAAGTGTTTCGAAGCAAAAGTTATTGAATAAATCATCTTAATATATATAAATATATATATATATATATATATATATATATATATATATATATATACATACATGCATACATACATATATACATACATACATACATACATACATACATACATACATACATACATACAAGTTTGAACATATGTAGAAAAATAAAGTAGTTATCACTGTAAATAAACAGAAAATCAGTATGGGAAATGGTTAGACATACAAATTAAATCTTATGCTTTTCTAATTAAAAGTTAGCCTTCATTTGCTAGCGTTCCTCTCAATTACTGGACAGCAATGTCTTTTTATGCATTGTTGCATTATGTATACTAGTGAGCTCGGATATTACAGAGAGAAAAACTGATGCATTTGTTTTTCTATAACCACATAGGATTCATGCGAAAGTATGATTTTTTATATCAATAAACTATATCACACAAATATCTTGTGTGAAATTATGTATTAAATGTTCTGTAATTCCAACATTCAAATCTTAAACTAAAAACATAGAAAAATATTTCAATTGAGATAAAAAAAAAAATGAACCACTGACACGCGTGAAAGACTGAATCATGTTTGTTTTAAATGCCTACTTAATAAACATAACATAAAAGTACTAATGTGAGTAATTAGAATTTAATCAATTAAAATTTATAATCATATATAAATATCATACAAACTGAACATACGTGCTCTCTACAAAGTAAATTCTACACCACCTCACTGTCCAGTTCATCTCCTTCCTCAAATAGTTGTGACTTTTCACATCCAGCTCCATGGTACTGACCACACATGGATGACCACAATAAACCAACCCTCTTACGTTCACATTGATGGCGACCACCTTTGAGGCAATTACAGCTGACTAAGTATAACAGTTCATCTGGTGTTGTCGGATTAATATAATGTATTGGTTTCTGTCCACATTCGTCAACATTTGTTGTTCCTCAATGCATTCATAGTTCTGTGATTAGAAGCTCTTTATAACCTCGTAGGATTGTTGGCTTGAAAGCCCGGTAGGCATGTAGATGCAATCTGGGTATGTCCAATTTTCTTTTTGGGTAAATGCTGTAAATGTAATGCGTCCGACTTCTCTTTTGGCGAAGGCTTTCTGGTTAATCTGTGCCATGAGCCATACAGAAAGTGTGGGCACCTTAATCAGGGCCATGGGGTATACAGGAGGCTAGGCGTCTTCTCTGAATTTGGGCCAGTATTCTGGAATAAGAGGCTTAATGCAGTCACGGAGCTCAAGAGATGATTGCAAAGAACAAGGGAAATCAAAATGATATTGGAATGGCAATTTTTACACTACTAACTATCATCATGTCGGGAAACAAATTCATTTACAGAAGGTTATCAAGTTTGTTTATTACGGACTTTTACTTTATTCTTGAATGGTGAATTCCTTGAGAAAATTCAAAAAGCAAAATCAACTCGCAAACTTAAGAATTAATTTTTATTTACAAAAAACATTTCTCTCCAGCCCGAAAATGAAAACACCGCCCCCCTCCCCCCAAAAAAAAAAAAAAAAAAAAAAAAAAACAAAAAAAAAAAAAAAAAAAAAAAACTGCCTTGAGGAACTAGATAAATACACGTGCAACTTTGCAAATCCAGCACAAAGAATCACGTGGCTACATAACTTTTATACATCGCGTGAAGATGAAGAAAGGCTGCAAGAGGTAGAAAAAACACTTATCCCGAGAATACGACAGAAAGAGGACAAAGGGGGCACCGGGGGAGGGGAGAAAACATATACAGTCGTGCTTACCGTTCGCCACCACTAAAGGCCTTCCTAAAGGACTCCAGGTGGTCAAAAGCACGGCAGAAGCACATTTTGACTGAACATCCTCCTTCCTAACTAAGGACGACTTGGGAGCTCCAAGCGGACTGCGGCTTAGTTTTACGAGGTTATGGTCAAAAATATATATTTAATTCCTTCCTGGACTATCACTTCTCTCATGAGGGGTTTAGACTGTAGGTTGAGTTTCACCACCACAAGTCAACTTTATGTTTTTAAAATATTGGTCCTACCTGTGCGTCCTGAAAAAAAGACTTTAAATTAATAATTTAAATCGATTAGAGATGCATGTTTTCCTTTCAAACAAGATAGCAAAAATAAGAGATCCGGTGGAATAAACACTTTACAAATAACAGGAAAAAAAACTTTGGCTAGGCACTAAAGAAATGTTCCAAGAAATTCCCAGACCTTACCAAAGCTAATAAAATTGTATTATTCATAAAAAGCTAACGAACAAAATCTTTAAAGCAATTAGGTTTGGATAATACTATATAATATATAATATATATAATATATTATTATATATATATATATATATATATATATATATATATTATATATATATATGTGTGTTGTGTGTGTGTGTTCGTGGCTTGTGTGTTGTGTGTGTGTGCGTGTATCGTAAAACGGGTTTTTAAGACAAAATGGCATCACTTTAAACAAAAGGAACAAAACTGTTAACAAGCAACTACTCCTACTCTCTTTCCCATTCCAGAATCTCTCTGGGCGTTGGTGGAAAATGGAAGGCTCAGGCAAAATAAGACCACGTAGATACAATAATTTACTTTCGATTTTCCAAATTAGCTAAAATTGAAATAGAATAAAATCAATTAATAAAATTAATTAACTCTGCCCTTAAGAAACGTTAAACTATGTTTTCCTCTCCAAATCTGTTTAAGTAAGTACCCTTTTTATCTCATAGTCCGACTAACCATAACTTGTAATAAGTCAATGAAAAAGTCTTAGAGAATCATTTTTCTATATAGTAGACTTTGAACTCATCTGAAATAAGAGACCACACTTATACACCACTTTAACCATGAAAGTTAATCAAAAGAATGTGTACGCTCCCACCACTTCTCTTTCTCCTACAGAACAATTATCATAAATGGTAACTTTTCCAAAGTCTTGTACGATACTTTATTCGATGGGTCTGCAATGCCTCCGCAACCACCTCTTTCCAAGCGGCTTCCACACTCTGTCAAAAGTATGAGTGAGTGGTCTCTCTCAACCCCCAAACCTGTATTCCCCATCAACCAAAGTCATATATTCGTTCATTATGAACACAAAGCAGACACGCCCGGTGTGGCACCTAGGAAACACGAGGTGCTCCATTCACAAGACAGGGATTCTGAGGGAGTCACTGACCTCAAAGTACATGGTCATTTCCCTGGCTGGTTTCTCATTTCAGCATCTTTGAGGAACCCAGGCACTTGTCCTCTAAATGGCTTGTCTCTAAACCGGAAAGAAGCTTGAGATTTAGCAATCTCACTACCGCGTCTTTAAGATATATATAAATTAGATATATAATAGATATATAGATTATATATGATATAGTCATGCATAGAATATATGAGAGATAGATATATGAGATAGAGATAGAGTGATAGATAGATAGTGACATATGAGATATATATAGAGAGATAATATAGCTAAGATAGAGAGTAGATAGAGATCGACCGAATGATTGTGATGAGTTAGATAGAGAGCATAGACTATAGAGTAGAGATAGATCGAGAGAGAGATAGATTCTATAGTAGAGAGTCGAGACGAGAGAGAAGAGATTAGATGATAGATAGATATATGAGAGATAGGATGAGAGATAGTATATACTATATATCATAGAGCTATAGATATAGATATAGATTTATATATATTATTATATCTAGATAGTATATGAGATGATATGAGATAGAGAAGTATATAGATAGATTCTATATATAGATATATATGATAATAATAGGATCGACTATATATATATAGAAGATAGAGAGAAGAGTGAGATAGATGAGAGGATATATATAGATATATATAGTAGATAATATATATATATTATAGCTATTATATATATATATTATCTAGATATATATATATATATATATAGAGATATATATATATATATGATATGCTATACTCTAAGAATATATATCTAGATATATATAGTATATATAGATATATATATATATATATATAGATTATACATATATCTATAGATATATATATATTAATAATATATATATATATATAGATATATATATATTATATTATATATATATATAGCTATATTAATATAGATATTATATATTATATATATAGATGTATATATATATATATAGATATCGATATATATATATCTATATAATATATATATATATCTATATTTATATATATATATAGATAATATATATATATATAATATCTATGTATATATAATATATATTATATATATATAGGAGGATATAGATATAATTAGTAAAGTTATATAATTATAGGTATTATAGATTATGTACAATTATAGATAGATGTATATTCAGATGATATATTATTAGATAGATATATATGATAGATAGATAAGGATAGATAGATGATATATAGAGATGTACATTATATATAGATTGGTATATATGACATAAGATAATTATCATATATAGGTATATATATATATACATATATATATATATATATATATTCTAATATATAATATATATATATCTATATATACATAATATATATATATATATATAGATATATATATTATTATATAAGTCTATATATATCATCTATACTATATATGTAATATATATATATATATATATATATATTATATATATATATATATATATAATATATAATATATATATATTATATTATATATATATATATATATATGTGTGTGCTGTTGTGTGTCGGGGTGTGTTGTGTGTGTACACGCGTGTGTTGATTCGTAAAAACTAGAAGTCAATAATGTAATGTTAGTTCCTGTTCACTGAACAAATTTCTCGCTTCATCGGTAACTATATAAAACGAGTTTCTTTGTACTAGAAAAATGCAAAATCGCACTCCTAATACTTACCTAGCGGATTTATTTATTTATTTATGTATTTATTTTAGGTTAGGTTGTTTTATGGACCCCGTATATTTTTTAAATAGACACGCTTTTGGTCATGGTAGCAGGAGGGCAATGTAGACTATAAAGGGAGAAATAAATTCAATTGCTATGCCTAACAGTCTTCCCTTTTCAACATAGGAGAAAATCTGATGGGCCTCATAATTGAATTGGGATTATTTCTCGTAGGTCTATACCCTAAAATGTAAGTTTTTGGGATGGTAATATTTCATTGTACATCAATAACTTTATATTCATGTCTTCAATATTTCAGGAGAACTAAATTACTGTATTAAAAACGTTGAACTTTGTTCACAACTACAGCAATTAGTCATTCGTCAACAGCCAGGGGAGGAAGCTGTTCGCCCATTCAGTGAATGAACCTTTGATGTGGGGAATGGCTTTCCTGCAGTCAGGAGACCAATTACATCGGTAAGCCTTCCAAGTTTGAGAGGAAGATTCTCTATATCATGTTATTGTGTGCTTACGTTTAAGACAGTCTGTTTATTAAAGACAGAACGGAATGTTAAACACTCCGAAACTCAAAAGAAG
Organism: Macrobrachium nipponense; assembly: GCF_015104395.2. Lineage (NCBI taxonomy): Eukaryota > Metazoa > Arthropoda > Malacostraca > Decapoda > Palaemonidae > Macrobrachium > Macrobrachium nipponense. The sequence goes on along the minus strand of NC_061095.1, from coordinate 42,773,029 downwards.
CGTAGATTGCAAATTGGCCGCCTGACTTCATAGAGGAAACCTAGTATTTTACCGGAATTTTTTTTTTTTTTTTACAAGAATCCATCGTTATCCCTATTTCTACAAGTCCGGCATTATGTTGTCTTAAATTATGTCAACTCCTGATTAAAAGCCATACATTGAAAAAACACAGCCGAATGAAACCCTCTCTGCCGTTTCCCTGCCCAAAGTATGGGAGCGAGCGAATGAAATATCAACATGAAATCTCAGGGCATAGTAGAAAACAAAACTGAATTATGTCCAGAGAGTTAAACCATGAATGGCTAAGTCTTAATTTCCTAAGATGCTGTGAAATTAACTACAGAAAAACCTTAACAAAGAAGTTTTAATAAAGTGGCAAATAAAAGACAATGAAGTGACGAGGGAGGCTTGTTACCGAATATATCGAATTAATGGTTTCTATCCAGGAGGATTTCATGATCAGTCGGGCTACGTAATTCAGTCCTCAGTGGGAGCAATGAAGTCTAGGAATTTCATAGAGAAGAAAAAATTTTTGTTTCTGAAACTGGTTTAAAAGATAACATGTCAATCCAAAGGCTTCAAATGAAAATATTGATATTCGAAGGAACATCTTTATATTTCCGATTCCTTTTAAGTTAGTTAACAGCTCGGCCAGTTTGGAAATCTTAAAAAAATGAAGATTTAATTGGTCTACTGACCACATTCACCATGAGGGAAATGTCAAAATATGGCAATACAACAAACGATACATTTCTGAGTACTTTATCACGACGTCAACGAAAAAATAGGGAATTGGTTTTAGTACAAGTATTGAAATGAGAAGAAAAAAATTTATAAAATTAATGAGTAAATGTCCAGAAAACTGGTCAAAGGCGATTAAAATGTTTATGATCAAAGAAATAACCGGGGATATAGTTTTGTGGATTTTTTCGTAAATACTCACTGCAGGAACTATACAAAGCGAAAGAATCATAGTATTACTCAGTTTTAGCAAAGGATAATTTTGTACTAGGCCATTCTTGGAAGAAACGGGAAAGGACAATAATCCAGATAAGTACAAAAGAAAATGAATCCAAAGATCATGAAGAGAAGAGAGAAAGTCCAGCAAAATCTGCAATGCTTATTTCGAAGCAAGTAGCGAAGGGCTGTAGTTAGTGGTAGAATATCACAACATTATATGCTGGGGCAACAAAAAAACATACCAACATTAAATACCAAAAATCCTCACCCGTCAGGTGCAAGTTAATTTTTTGGTACCAATGGTCAGGACTTACACTGAGTATTAGTCAGAGTGAAACGTTTTTGAAAATAGAATAATAATAATAATAATACTAATAATAATACTAATAATAATAATAACAATAATAATAATATAATACTAAAAATAATAATAAGATAATAGCTGAAAACATTTATTGAAGACTTGGTAACTTGTATCAACACAATAGTAAAATTCGCCCCAAGCGTCTCATTTCATAAACTCCAATAATATACTCAGTTCCCAGTAACGTTAGTGATCATTTACCATATGCCCTCAGACGTTTATAAAGTCCCTCGTGCTTTCTTAAACATTTTATTCTAATTAATTTGTGAAATGTTGTTGGAGGGAAGATGTAGGCTAATAATAAAAACGAAACTGGGAATTGAGTGAGAAAATCAATGAATATTGGTGCCGTCGCGATTCTGGGGGTCCGAGAAATTCCATTCATCGTCTTTCAAGCCAGCAGTTCCTGCAAAGGGCGTCATTTTGGGACCTTTTTAAAAGGCTGTCACGCAGGGCATTTGCCAGGTTTGATATTTGGTAGGATTATCAAAAATTTGAGCGTTAAGAAAAGATAATTAAACGTTAATGGAATTTCGGAGTAGAATAACTTAAAATAAAAAATGGTATCGTGTCCTTTTTACAGAACATCGAATGATAAACAGCGAGTCCTGGCATGGCGGAATAGAAGGAAAAAACCAAGTTAGTCTCATGTCCAGAAAAAAAACCGATGGTCATTAGATCAGAGTCGAGCAACGGAAGTCTTAGGACCAAATGGGAAAAATTAGGACGTATTTTAACCCCCCCCCCCCGTCCCAAGAAGAAAAATCGATTGAGAGTCGACGAACTTAGGAATAAAAAAACATTTTTTTTTCAAGTGAGCGTTTATTATTTGATGGTTATGTCACACAAATTTTTCTACGATAATTTCATAGATTATTCTAGACGCCATTATTATAGGATACTTTTTTATGGTCCATGTACAAAATCGATTTTAAAATGCTAGGTTCGTGCGTCTCATACACATTTCACGCACACTCATATATATATATATATATATTACTATATATATATATATATATATTATATAAATATATATATATATAAATATATATTATATATATAATATATATATATAATATATGCATTAAGCAACAAAATGCCCTTTAATATCTAATTCGCTCCCAGCTCGGAATAATATATTTTCGTATAGGTTAACTAAGAGAAAATTTTTAGTTGTGTAATTATTTCGGTCCTCTCGTGGCGTTCGAACCCAGCGCCCAGCTAGACTGTGGTGAATTATATTTATCGAGATTATTTTTTGCAAGGTAATAAGATTTTAAGCGTATAAATAGTTATCAGTGCCCATTTTGGTCTGTGGCAAGAGAGAGAGTGAGAGAGATTGCGTTTCATATGACAGAGTAGTTTCATATATGAGGGTAGATAATTAAAGGATAAATCATGTCCTTTTTCAAAACTCGAAAGGAAATTAAAAACAAATTCCATTTCAAACAAGACACGTGATGAAAAAATCTCCGATTTTTTCGCTTAATGATCACAGACTCGAACTGAATAATTCTTTGAAAAGGGAAGCCAGCTTCCTAATTAAGCTCTTTAAATTGCTTTTTGGTAGGTCACCTCGTACATTCCGACACATTTGTCGCACACCCCTGAAGAACAACTTTCTCCCTTAAAAAGCAGCGAATAATTCTTCCCCTCGTTAGCTTCTTTAAGGCCCTCAAGTAATCCCTCCACATTCAGAGACGGTCCCTGCAGACACTTCCAACTGGCGACCACGGTTAAATGTGCCTCTACAAAGTGAAGCGCCTTTTTGAGAATGCAAATGAAATGTTCCCATAAAATTTCACATAGAAGGCGCATTTGACGAATTTTGTTCTAAGCACGGGCGTTTGCTTTTTAAAAAAATAATTCCATTATTTTTCCTGTTAAGCTAAGTCCATTTTGCAAGATTAATACAACGAATCTATTTAAGGAAATCTTTTTTTAACGCTTCGCCACTTGTAGGTGCGTATTGAGTATGATCAGATGACTCCATAGTTTATATACATATATATATATATATATAAGTATATATATATATATTATATATATATATATATATATATTATATATATATATACATATAATAATACGTATATATATATATATATAGATATATATATATATAATATTATATAGATATATATATATATGTATATATATATATTAGGGGCTTGTGCGTGTATGATACAGGAGCCCTATGAGTCATGTTAGACTAGCGATAATCTTATACGCTAAGTCGGTTGGCTATGCACCTTGCCCTCTTCAATGGAGTGTCTGGGGTTTTGAGATCACTTACGAAAGTCGGTTATTATCTTTACGACGATGTGTTAAACTCATGGTTCGGTGAGGTTCTTGTAGAAAACACTAAAGTAAAAACTAGGATATAATTTCTTTTCTGAAGTTTTACATGATGAAGATCAGTTATGATGTGTACAAGGCTTCTTAATAACGATAGTAGCTTGATCGCTTCTTGCCAATGATAATGGCTAATACTATTCCTTACATGATAAAGCTTAGGTAAAAGAGGGTACAGGTCTTCTAATGACGATTAGCTATGAACTCTGTTCTGTGTCTACCATCTTGTTACAAGTTATGAAGGAACAGCCAGTAGTTCGAACATTATGAACATATATCAGATGACATAGTTTCATACGAACACCACAAATCGGAATGAGGGACACGCTACAGAGCACGTAGGCGTTGAATAATAGGTCGGGGTGTTTGGTAGTTGTCTAATCAGGGAGCTTTCGGACTAATGTTTATAAACAATTGAATGACTACAGAGTGACGGCAGGTTATCTTAGCCTACATATATTGTTACGTCCATCTTTAGCGTCTCGAGTCTGATAACATTCCTGGCAAGCAATCGGTTGACCTCTTTAGTTTCTTAGACTGTTTACTATCTGGACTAAACATCCATATTTTTATTAATGTAAACACTTACCATCAGCTCTCGAAGTTCAGCTACCAAAACCAACACTGGAAATTACTCAAACTTGACTTGCAGTTGACATAGGAGTGTGATAAAGACCACTATGTGAATAGATATATATATAAGTAAATAAAAAATCGTGGGTACATGAATTGATTCAAGTAATAAAATATAAATAAAACAAATGATATTGGCAAATAATAGTGATCACATGATATATATAATGATTACAGTTTTTCACTTCATCTCATTAAGATACATATGCTACAGAAAATACTAATTACTCCTCTGAAATTGCATAGAATGAAAGATTAACATGATAAAAATCATATTTGTAACGATAAAAAAAGTTCCTTATATGAATTGATAAAATTATTAATGTTTATGATGATTGATTCGTTGATTTTTTATATGTAAATGTTTATATATCTGATTCATTAATTCATATACTAAACTCATAAAACCTGCAGATATTGGTAAGAAAAAAGGTAACAGATGATTAAAGCTAACTGATTTGTTTATAATTGTCATAGGATCATATAATTATGATTAATATATGCTTGCACTTTAAATTAGATTCCTATTGCGTACACGCAAAGGATATATTTAGATTTCTGTTATTTATGATCATTTAATAAGAGATTCCATTGCGTACACGCAAAGATTATTTCGACTCTGTTATTTAGATCAATTATCTAAGAAGATTTCCTATTGCGTACACGCAAAAAAATATATTTCGATTTGTATTTATGATCATTTATAGATATAGATACAGATACTTTATGATATCTAGGATACAGACCGAGGTATACTACTTCACTTTTAAAAGCTTTCGAAACAACTTTTCGTCCATTACACAGTTCAGACAACCACCTATAGCCAAATGAAACGCCTTTTCAATGGTTAAAACAAGGGGGAAAATTTGCCTGGGCGGGTTCCAACGTTCTATTTTGCGCTCAACTTTATTCTCTATTGCATCCTACCGACACGATACGTTCCGATGAATAAAAAACTCCCAGCACGAGTCCTATCGCCAGCAAAGTAAGTTGAATATCCTTCGGGTCGTAATTGTCGAAGTATGTCCCTTTTGTAGTCGAAATTCCGACAGGCCGCTGGGAGCGTGTCCGCATTCAAAACGAGAGTAACGACGAGATACGGGTCCGGTCGAAGAAGTCCATGAAAATTCCGTTCACATTGGAGGCAGGTTGTTACTGACTTTAGTCGGTCCGCTGCGCACGAACGATTTTTTTTTTGAAGAGTTGCGATGTGACACTCGTACTGCAGGATACCTGTACCAGGTTCCATTAATCAGCCTGCAAGTGAAATTAGACTTGTCACAAGCGAAAGTAAATTCAGACGACCTCCAATACAGGGAGGGAAGGAAGCCTTTAGACCAGACTTAACCCACATGAATTCGAGGAGATTTTGGAATTCAAAGAGTCGTTGTAAACATAAACTTTTTTTATCCATGGCATTAACAATGAGTGAACCTATCCAGGTCTCTGATGACTGTAAAAATATCCATAATATAAAAAATAAACAGATATTCCATACGCAAATCCCAAAGGAAAATTCGGATATTACTGGTAGTAAGTTACTAGACAAAGAAGTGGGAAACGGAGCTAATTAAGATTGCAAGGCACAAACCATAAGAGTCAAAGAGAATATTAATCATGATTCTATGTGCCATAACAAAAGTTCATATTCAAATTTTCTCGTGCGCATCCTATGAGGTTAATTTTTTTAAAAATGTTTATTAATAGGTTAGGAGATGCAACGAAACAAAACCATTATTGTAACTAATTCTAAATAAACTTTGGGGTTTTTCAAGAAAATTGTGACATTTCCTGCATGTTTGACTTGAAATTGTAATAAGCGAATGTTGCAAGTAATAACCAATCATATCGTGATACTTCTAAATGTCTATGAGGTTCAGAAACAAAAAAAATTAATTCCTTTGTTGTTACAGAAATTCTATTTGCTTATTTGTTTCATAATTTTAAATGATTGAAAAGTCATTAACTAATTGCATTACACACACGGATATAGAAATATGAATGGGCCTGTCATGTGACCTATGAACCACTGTGAAAGTTCATGAACTAAAGCATTCCTTTCTCCAGTCAATCTGCTTTGCAAGCAGAGACGCCACACACAGAGAAGCCTGTGTAAGCAGATATTGAGGTTAAAGGAACAAATGATGATACGGCAATGATGGACGTCGTCACTTGGCAGGAGATTGCTCTCCAGCCAGCTAAGAGTTACGTTACTTGCTGTAAGAGATTTACGGACTTTAGTATTTGCAAATGATATTTTTAGTGTTTGAATTCTCCACCCGCATGCGAAGAATTCTGAAAAAAAAAAAAAAACAACAGTACAAAATTGAACAATATATATTAGTTTATGTTGGCATTTATTGTTAAATAAATTATTCCTTATTCGGAACTCTCTGAAAAGGTTTCATACAAATTCCTATATATATTATTAGCCTGTATAAGCTTCATATAGGAATTATTCCATAGTAAACATTTCAATTCTAGACTTCCTGAATTAAATCTCTTCTATTTTATTTTATTTCTTTTTTTTATATTAGTTTATTTATTTATTCATTTATTAATTTTTTTTGTCATTGGACTACGAAAGAATATAAATCACCGGGACAGACCAAATTATGTCAGTAGGTCTTGGATATGTTTTGAACTTTTAGCTTATTTAGTAAGTACTAAAGCACGTTAAAGTTAGAGTTTCAAATCTGTCGCATAATAATTAGATATTTATTAACCTGGGTTACGTTTGCTTATTGATTTTTATCGTGATTCCTTTGCTTAGAATTTGTAACCGTTCCGACTTCTTACGGAGTTGTATTATATGACTCCACTGTATCCATATTTATTTATTTTTTAGATTTATTATTTATATATTTTTTTTATTATATATTTGATAAAATTATGTTGCTTGAATATGCTGGAAACGTGTTCTAGCGGCGTACCGTTATAAGGCTATCTGCGGCATTCAATTCTATAGATACAAGATATAAATGATTAAAGTATTTAAACCGCGAGAACCGCATAATCTGGGTCGGATTCCAATATCAGAGTTGAACTCGTAAGACATGGCACACTTCCTATTTAAATTATCCGTTATTCTACCACAACCGATTGACTCTTTTGTGGGTGATAAAAATATATTATTGGTTTTCTTAATGGAAAGGAAATTCACAACAACGTGTTAAGGAGATTATTATTGATTTACACCACCGAGTCACAGATTATTATGTGTTGAATCATATTTATTGATTTAGCACTCAAAAATATCGTAACGCAACTCAATTGCGGTGTTTGTTTTTAGTGCTATTACTATCTATATAACGTGTCAAGGAACTCTTAACACTAAGAAGTGTTTATTCCCTCTGTCAGACTCGTAATTCTGTTAATAATTCTACGATATTCTTGCAAGATTGATTTGGCACAGGATAGGCCCTTATACTTGACAGGTGTTCTTAGTGTATCCCTTGTTTCATGACACGTGTTACAATTAGTTATGTGCTTTTCATCTGTAAAGCATTGTAGGCCAGTAAAATAGTGATTTGGCTTTTCTGTGACATAGTAGAGAACCACTTTCTTTCTCTTCTCTCCTTTTTGATGACGGAATGCAACCAGTTTATGACGATTGGTATGAAAGAGATTATTATTAACTACCTTGGTCGTTAGTCCATCTGCTGTGTTCTTCGGGTTTTCCTCGTCACAGAACCTAATATAATATACATTTGATACATTATTCTGATACACTACTTAAATTACTTTTGCTTAGGGTTTGCTGACTCAAAAGTGTTTATTGTTTTTGCTTAGCCACTGACCCTGTTTCGTTTCGAAATGTTATTTGTTGATGTTTATTGCTGCTGAACTCTGTTTTCGATCGAAATGTTTATTGTTTTGGTTATGTCTGTGGACTCTTGCTTTGTTCAGTTTGGAAACACAGTTCTGCGCTGACCCAGATAATTCAATGCTCGCGATCTCTTGGGTTAAGGGATTTCTGTTTAGATACGGTTTTTAACAATAGGTACGGATGTGCTATATTGTTTAGTCTAATTAATGGTCTTTTGCGGTATGGGCGGGATGCGGGAAATGCGTCAGCATGATATTGCTTTCCCAGGTTAGATATCTTATCTTGGCTCCAAAGACATGAATGATCATTTGTCACGAGTTGCCTTTGGACTGTGATAAAGCCTTGAAAAACTCCCCCCCCCCCCCGGTAAAGGACTCAGTTCAGTAAGGACTTATCCGGATAGCCATAGATTATGAACTTAAGCATGTACTAGTCGAAGTGAAAGATACCTAGCCCTTCATTGCCCTATTATGCATAAATTTACTTTCAGAGGGCTTTAGTTTACGTGAATAAAAGCTATAGGAAGAACTGTTTTTATCATATTACTGGAAGTAATACCCTTCATTCCCTTGGTCTGAGGCGTCTGTTTGACAATAAAAAAAAATTCCTTATTTTAAAATCAGGATTGTAAGTTAGGTAAGCTGAATTTTCGCATTTTAAGATATCGAGCCTGTTGATGCTTTTCAGACCATAATAAATCTACGCTTCTTCTTCGTAAGATCTGTTTAAAGGAGCTGTCATCATGAAGAGTTACAATTTACATACGATTGTCAATACCCACTACAGCGCAAAAGTGCTGCATCCCCTTTTTACGGTTAATAATTACCGGAAGTTATGAATAGCCGGACACCTTACCACGGACTACTTTCAAGACCTTGACTAGACACATAAAACCTAGAAATAAACATGTTCGGTTTAAAAAACTCACATTTAAGATATTTACTCTGAGATGATTTGTCTTTGTCTCTGTGAGCACTAGCTCTACTTTATGGGAAGTACTTCTAAAGTATTAGAAAAGATTACTAGATCAATACAATAGGCATGTAGTTATCCCCTAATAGTCTCCAAACACTTATATTGTAATTGGGGTGCAAACGTAAGCCGGAGGCATACGTTATTAAAAATGGATAAATGTCCCTGCGTGTGCTGAAAACGGTGTATGAGGGACAATTTTTTCCCCCCCCCCCCCCCAACCTTTTTTTTTTAAGGGGTTAAACAAAAAAAATGTTGGTTATCTGGTAAAAGCATTAAGTAAGTCCAGTGGTGAACAAAAAAATTTATTCTTAACCTAAACAGAGATAAGATGTCTTCGGTACATCGCCATGGAAATTATCGGAAGTCGTTGCCTTGGTTTTAAAGCGACGTAATCTGCGCAGATACGCCAAGTCCGATCTTTTATGGCATTGACTTTGAGAAAAAATTATATGGGCTATTTGATTTCCAATGACTACCTAAGTTACTACACATTTTTCAACTTCGTCATTTATCTCTATTTGAAATTTCATCGAGAATCTATACGAAGGTACGTAAATAGCTTTATGTTTGTCCTTAGACCGTATTTGTTCCAATGACAATCCGTTTTTTCTCCCAGAGATCACTCGCTAGTGGAGAAACTTCTGGTATTCAGGTAGAAAATAAAAAAAAAATTCTGCTGAATCACCTCTACTGAATGACTTTACGATATTATTTAGATAGTATCAGAGAGACTTCATCCACGACCGGTCGGGGTGATTAAATAAAAATTAGCAACAATTAAAAAATGCGATATTTATAACTCCGTATCACGATATGTAACTTTTAGAGCTTTGTTCGCGGAAATCGGTATATTTCAGAAGTGTCGGGAAGGATTTAAAAATTCATGTTCACAGCAAAGTCTTTTTACACGCACTAAGACATTCGAGGGTGCATGCTTCTCGAGTTTGCGTGCAAAAGTAGACTGCGGTTGTGGGACGAAATTCGTTGGGTCATTTGAACACATTGTACGATTATGAGACAAATGATAGTTCCTGTATATAAAGGTATTATTTGTTAACTTGTTCATTTTTGTTCCAACGGATTTTACCATGTTGAAGGTGTATTAGGATTTTCCTTTGATAAACACGCCTTATTTTGCAGGATGTAAGATAATCATTTGTATACCCCTAGATGAATCTTACCAATTACACTTTTTTTTTTTTTAGATAAAGATCAATGTTTTTTATAACTATAGAGGTATCTGTAAGCGCTGCTATCCGGGACTTCTCATTAGAGGAAGTTCGAACAACGACGGTGACGTCCGAAAATACTAAGATATTACTCTACTAAAGAAATAAAAAAAATATTCTAATTTTTACGGCGCGTACAGTCGGGCCTAATCCACAGTATTTATTATAACTTAATGTATATAAAATAAACGAAAACCTGCTAGATTACTTATACGGTCGTGTGGTATAGGAAAAATCCTTTTTAATCAAAAAATATTGGTATGAACCAACATGCTTTTCCCACTCTGCTAGAGCGCTTATTGTGTGGAATTTGCTATGCTTTGAACACTTAGGCAGTTTTTTTTGACTACCCTTGACCGCTGACTAGGTGACACAGTCACCGAGTTGTTGTTGGATCTGAACGGGCTACTGTTCTATTTCTTTTGTAATAATTAGGATCCTTCTCTTTATTACCATCGGGCACAAATATTGTGTGTTTTTAGCATTATGTTGCTGGTTACATATAAAGCAATGAATGACGAAAACTATTAGGAACTGAGCGATTACTAATAAGACAAGTTAATCTCTTACTTTATTCAATATTAACTGTTTGTACTTCATTCTTTGACTAAAATTTGAAATAGCTGAGGGATCCTGGTTCAGCGCATTTAGCGATGAAAGTTTTTTACAGACATGTTATTCCTTGCAATCCAGCCGTATTTTTTAAAGTTAAGTTGAGTCATTGAGGTTCGATATTTATATAAACTCAAAAAATCCAAGGCTAAAAACTGCCGACGCGGGACGTTTGGCCAAACGGAGCATTTAGTTGTCATGACCCGAAATAGTGTTACCTCTCAATTTATATAGATTTGTACGGGCGGGTTCCACGTTGTTTTTTTGTGTGTTTTCTAATCACTACGGTGCTTAACGACCCGTATCCATGCATCTGTATAAATTACAGGAACGTTCCAACTGCCTGTAAACGCATATGTTTCACTGATTTAATATGATTGTTTGTTACGTAAGGGATTAATCAATCACCCAAAATGATGATAAAATTAACATTTAGTATATGATTTATGATTACCTTCAGTAGAACTTTCTGGAAACAAAAAGAACACTCAAAGATAAAAAAACTCCGCAAGTAGCGAAAATCTCAATGATGCTAGATAAATTTCTGTAAAAAAGTAAGATTAAGAATTGATTCGTAGTAACTTCAGCCACAGGCAATAACGAAATTTCGGACCTGTAAAGGAAAACACTACAAGTTACTTCCATAAATGAATAAAAAAATTGGGTACTTGAGCTTGCTTTTGTGGGAACGTCACCGGTGTTCCGATAAACGACACAAACGGCCTTTGAGGTCCTGCCTTACCTATTTATTAGCGGAACGACCTGGTTTGGCATTCAGGTTTCCCCCCCAGTTGCGCGTTTTTTGTTTCGATGATTCGAGCCCTTGAAAATCCCGATGCGGTGCAGAACGCGGTTCGGTTTTGTTTCTTGCAGTGGCCGGAACGGCTCACTAACGATGTTTTTTGGGATACATGATTCTAACGAGAGACGAAGCTTTCCGTTGCCGTAGGAAAAGGACACGTCGGTTTTGTTTCTTGAAGTTATTCACTAACGATGATACTAAGTTGTCCTTGACGAATCTCTTGTTTGTTTTCTGAAGTCGCTCACTAATGATATGGAGTTAACTAGGTTGGACTTGGAAGAATTATGCTGCTTTCATCGGTCGTTTCAGTTGACTTGCCATGATTTATTATTCTGTTTTTTCTTTTCGTAGAGGGACGTTGTAGAGTTCTTTTCTGGTTCCGTCTGGGCCACCAATATTAGGGCTTGTGCCGTTGTCATGATTAAGGCAGCCCTATGAGAGGTAATGGTTAGGAACTAAAAAAGCGATAATACTATACCGCTAAAGTCGGTTGGTATTGCACTTCCATCGTTCAAGTCAGGTATTAGTGCTTTACGACGATGTGTTAAAACCTCATGGTTCGGTCGATGGTTTCTTGTAGAAAACACTAAGGTATATAAAAAAATAGAAAAATAGTCATAATACTCTAATTTCTTCTGAAGTTTACAAATGCTGAAGATCAGATATGATCTTGTACAAGTCTCTAATAACGATAGCGTTGATCGCTCTTCTGCCAATGATAATTGGCTAATCCATTATTTCCTATTACATGAGAAAGTCTTATGGCTAAAAGAGGTACAGGTCTTTCTAATGACGATAGCTAACTCTGTTTCTGTCCTGGGTCCTACCATCTTCTGTTACAAGTTATGAAGGTAAACAGACCAGTAGTTCGAACAAAATAATGAAACATACTATCATGATGACATTAGTTTCATACGAACACACAAGTCGAATGAGGACACTCGCTAACAGATCACGTAGGCCGTTTGAATAAAACGGTTAAATCCCCGGGCGGGGTAGTTGTACTCAAAGCAGGGAGCTTGGGACTAATGTTTATAAACAATTGAATATATACAGGTGGGGACGGCATGATTATCTTGAGCCTACACGACTTATTGTATAAACGTCATCCTTTAGCGTCTATTAGTCTTTGATCCAACATTCCTGCAAGCAAATTCTGGCTGAACCTCTTTAGTTTTAGGGACGTTTTATATATATGGACGAACAATTCCAATGAATTTTTATTATTGGTAAAACACTTACATTAAGATATATATATAGAAATAAATATAAATTATAGATATATATATTCACATTATATGAATATATAAATATATATTATTTATAAGATATACTAATATCTATATCGATACTATATCATATATAATATATATATTAATATTAAACCTATAATATATAATAGTTACATTTGGTTTTGTTTAGGCTGGTGGCAAGATGAAACTGAACACTAATTTAGGAAATGCGCCTTATGGGGCCACTTACCCAGAACAACCAAATAAAGAATACAAACAAAAGGTAATCTTAAACGTTTAGTTACTTCACAATTTTTTCTAAGCAAAGGGAAAAGGTCACTGTGGAAAAGGCCAACTTGGTTACCTAGAAATTACTCTTATTTTACATTTCAAGCAAGGGAAATAAATCAAAATGAACTGGTATGAAAGCCACCAAAATGGAGTGGCAACAATAATCTACAAAAAAGTTACAACGTTCATTGGCTTTTCAGAAAAACGAGATAGGAAATTTTTTACATAATGGCTTAGCGCAAATGAAAAGCAGTAAGCTCGTTGAATATACATCATTACAACCTGACACTCAGTATTGTAGGAAGCAGAGGTAAGATTGGAATGTTAATTGCTTCTACAGGGTTAGGTCTAGTGGGCAGAAAAACACTAGAGGACGAGATAAACATCTCTAGAATTGAAGATTTAAACAGATGACAATGGCATGGAAAGGTTCTCTCACTTGTAATAATCTGTCAACAATGGAGGAATGGAATTTACTCTTTCACTGAGCAAAGTTTATTACATCAATAGTCTTTAATTTCCATATTGGGAAACAACATGGCATATAGTATTCAGCAAAAAAATTTTATTTTGGGGGAGGGGGGCATGAATTCTTAGTGGAAAGGAAAGAAGAGATCTTTAGTGAGGAAAGAAAAACTGAAACTGGTTACTAAACTTGATCATTTACAGAACTAGCAGGATTTTTTCACACATTGTTTTAGGACTCCTGATGTACCAAACAATTGGATTGTGGTGGTGTACCCTTATTCCTGGGGGGGTGGGGGGGGGGGGGGGGGGCAATGTTGCAGTGTGTACCTGGCGCAGTCTGTTCAAACGTTATTCTACAATGCTTATCCATTGTTTGAAACATAACCTCTTGATAATAACTCAAGCGCTGTCTCTGGAATTCAATTACAGGTAAGGCGGGTCAACCTGAAAGTGTAGGGTCACTGGTAAAGCCTTTGATAAAATTCCAGTTCCATATTAAATTGAGTTCTTTAAGAGAGACCCTGCTAGGTATGAAATTCAAATAACCATCAAAGTTTACTTTGTTTTATGTCCTAGGCAAGCTAGTGCTATATTGACTGTGTTGGCAGTTATGTCCCTTAATATTACGTTTGGCCAATATTACATTAAAACAAGTATTGATAAGCACCTTGTTTTAAAGGCTTATGTTTTCATTATAACTTTTCATGTGTTAATTTACCTATCATAAATTTAATGTGATTACGAACCAAGATTAGTTAGGAAATATGCTGTTGTTACCGTCCTGAGATTTCGCAATTGCTAGTTATCGCAATTTTCTTTCCGGGAACCAACTAAAGTGAAGTGAATGGAAGCCTCTGAGTTATTTAGGTGTTGATGTTCGCTTGAGGGAAAATCTTCTTAGTGTATGCTGGTTAGATTATTAGTTTAGAACTGGCTTATTATGATTGTTTATTTACTTGGTACC
>NC_061095.1:42751845-42757815 GCF_015104395.2 Macrobrachium nipponense | reverse complement strand
GGTACCAAGTAAATAAATCATAATAAGCCAGTATACTAATAATATACCAGCATACACTAAGAGATTTCCCTCAAGCGAACATCAACACCTAAATAAACTCAAGAGGCTCTCATTCACTATTAGTGGTCCCGAAGAAAATTGCGATAACTAGCAATGCGAAATAGCAGGACGGTACACAGCATATTCCTAATCTTGTTCGGTAATCACATAAAATTATGATAGGTAATTAACACATGAAAAGTATAATGAAAACATAAGCCTTTAAAAGTGCTTACCAATACTTGTTTTAATGTATATTGCAAACGTAATATTAAGGGACATAACTGCCAACACAGTCAATAGAGCACTAGCTGCCTAAACATAAAACAAGTAAACTTTGATGGTTATTTGATTTCAAGACTAGCAGGGTCTCTCTTAAAGAATCAATTTAATATGAACTGGAATTTATCAAGGCTTTACCAGTGACCCACTTTCAGGTTGACCCTTACCTGTAATGAATTCCAGAGCAGCGCTTAGTTATATCAAGAGGTTATGTTCAAACAATGATAAGCATTGTAGAATAACTTCGAACAGACTGTGCCAGGTACACACTGCAACATTCCCCCCCCACCCCCCCCCCCCCCCCCACAGGAATAAGGGTACACCACCACAATCATTGTTGGTACATCAGGAGTCTAAAATGTGTGAAAAAATCCTGCTAGTCTGAAATGAGCAATTTAGTACCAGTTTCAGTTTTTCTCACTAAATCTCTTCTTTCCTTTCCTTAGAATTCATCCCCCAAATAAAAATTCTTTGCTGAATACTAATATGCATGTTCCCAATATGAATTAAGACTATTGATGTAATAAACCTTTGCTCAGTGACAGAGTAAATCATTCCTCCATTGTGACAGATTATTACAAGTGAGAGAACCTTTCATGCATTGTCATCTGTGAAATCTAATTCTAGAGATGTTATCTCGTCCTCTAGTGTTTTCTGCCACTGACCTACCTGTAGAAGGCAATTAATTCAATCTTACCTCTCCTTCTACAACTGAGTGTCAGGTTGTAATATGTATATTCACGAGCTACTGCTTTCATTTGCGCTACCATTATGTAAAATTTCTATATCGTTCTGAAAGCCAATGAAGTGTAACTTTTTGTAGATTATTGTTGCACTCATTTTGGTGGCTTTCATACCAGTCATGATTTATTTCCCTTGCTTGAACTGTAAAATAAAGTAATTTAGTAACCAAGTGGCTTTCACAGTGACCTTCCCTTTGCTTAGATGTAACTAGAAGTTAAGTTACCTTTGTTTATATATTTGGTTTCTGGGTAAGTGGCCCATAAGGCAATTTCCTAAATTAGTGTTCAGTTCATCTTGCCACACCTAAACCAAAATGTAACTATATATATATATATATATATATATATATATATATATATATCAAATATATATATATATATATATATATATATATATATATGTACTATATATATATATATATATATATATAATATATATATATATATATTTATATATATATATATATATATATATATATAGATATATATATATATATATATATATATATATTATATATAGATATATATATATATATAATATATATATAATATACCCTATATATAAACTATAGGAGTCATCTGTAATCATACTCATCGCACCTACAAGTGGCGAAGCGTTAAAAGATTTCCTTAAATAGATTCATTGTATTAAATCTTGCAAAATGGACTTAGCATTAACAGGAAAAATATATGGAGATTAATTTTCAAAAAGCAAACGCCCGTGCTTAGAAACAAAATTCGTCAAATGCGCCTTCTATGGACAATTTTATGGGAAAATTTCATTGCATTCTCAAAAGGGCGCATTCACTTTGTAGAGGCACATTATAACCGTGGTCGCCATTTGGAAGTGTCTGCAGGGAACCGAATCTCTGAATGTGGAGGCTTGCTTGAGGGCACTAAAGAAGCTAACGAGGGGAAGAATTATTCTGCTTTTAAAGGGAGGAAAGAAAGTTTTCTTCCGGGGTGTGCGACAAATGTGTCGGAATGTACAGAGGTGACCTTACCCACATTAAAGAGCTTAATTAGGAAGCTGGCTTCCCTATTTCCAAAAGAATTATTCAAGTTCGGAGTCTGTGATCATTAAGCAAAAAACGGAGATTTTTCATCACGTTTCTTTTTGAAATGGAATTTGTTTTTATTTTCTTCGAGTTTTGAAAAAGGACATGATTTATCCTTTAATTATCTACCCTCATATATGAAAACTCTGTCATATGAACGCAATCTCTCTCACTCTCTCTCTTTCCACAGCCAAAATGGGCACTGATAACTATGTTATACGCTTAAAATCTTATTACCCTTGCAAAAAATAAATCTCGATAAATTAGAAATTCACCACAGTCTGCTGGGCGCTGGTTCGAACCCACGAGAGGACGAAATTATTACAAACTAAAAATTTCTCTTAGGTTAACCTATACGAAAATATATTAATTCCGAGCTGGAGCGAATTAGATATTAAAGGGCATTTGTTGCTTAATGCATATATATATAATAAATATATATATTATATGATATATATATATATATATATAATATATATATATACTATATATATATATATGAGTGTGTGTGAATGTGTATGAGAAGCATCGACTCTAGCATATTAAAATCATTTTGTACATGGACCATAAAAAAGTATACTATAATAAGAGCGATCTAGAATAAATACTATGAATTATCGTAGAAAAATTTGTGTGACATATACCATCAAATAATAAAACGCTCACTTGAAAAAAAAAATGTTTTTATTCCTAAGTTAGTCGACTCTCAATCTATTTTCTTCTTTTCCGATATAAATAAACGTCCTAATTTTCCCATTTGGTCCTAAAGACTTCGTTGCTCGACTCTGATCTAATGACCATCGGTTTTTTCTGGACATGAGACTAACTTGGTTTTTCCTTCTATTCCGCCTGCCAGGACTCGCATTGGTTTATCATTCATTTCTGTAAGGAGAGCACGATACCATTTTTATTTTAAGTTATTCTACTCCGGAAATTTTCCATTAACGTTTAATTAGCTTTTCTTAAACGCTCAAAGTTTGTAATCCTACACAAATATCAAACCTGCAATGCCTGCGGGGACAGCCTTTATAAAAAGGTCCCAAAATGACGCCCTTTGCAGGAACTGGCTTGAAGACGATGAATGGAATTTCTCGGAAGCCACAGAAATCGCGACGGCAACCAATATTCATTGATTTTCTCACTCAATTCCCAGTTTCGTTTTTATTATTAGCCTACATCTTCCAACTCCAACAACATTTCACAAATTAATATTAGAATAAAATGTTTAAGAAAGCACGAGGGAATTTATAAAACGTCTGAGGGAATATGGTAAATGATCACTAACGTTACTGGGAAACTGAGATATTATTTGGAGTTATGAAATGAGAACTCTTGGGGCGAATTTACTATTGTGGTTGATACAATTTACCAAGGTCTTCATTAAATGTTTTTCAGCTATTATCATTATATTATTATTAGTTATTATTATTATTATTATTATTATTATTATTATTATTATTATTATTCTATTTCACAAACGTTTCACTCTGACTAAATACTCGGTGTAGTCCTGACCATTGGGTACCAAAAATAACTTGCACCTGACGGGTGAGGATTTTGGTATTTAATGGTTGGTATGTTTTTTTGTTGCCCCAGCATATATGTTGTGGATTTCTACCACTATACTCAGTCCTTCGCTAATGGCTTCGAAATAAGCCATTGCAGATTTGCTGGACTATTCTCTCTTCTCTTCATGAACTTTGGATTTCATTTCTTTTGTACTTTCTGGATTATTGTACCTTCCCGTTCTTCAAGAAATGGACTAGTACAAAATTATCCCTTTGCTAAAACTGAGTAATACTATGATTCGTTCCTTTGTATAGTTACTGCAGTGAGTATTTACGAAAAATCCACAAAACTATATCCCCGGTTATTTTCTTTGATCATAAAACATTTTAAATTCGCCTTGACAGTTTTCTGGAACATTTACTATTAATTTTATAAATTTTTTTCTTCTCATATTCAATACTTGTACTAAAACCAATTCCCTAATTTTTCGTTGAGTCGTGATAAAGGTACTCATGAAATGTTTCGTTTGTTGTATTGCCATATTTTGGACATTTCCCTAAATTGTAGGAATGTGTCAGTAGACCAGATTAAATCTTCATTATTTTTAAGATTTCCAAAACTGGCCGAGCTGTTAAACTAACTTAAAAGGAATCGGAAATATAAGATGTTCCTTCGAATGATCAATATTTCATTTGGAAGCCTTTGGATTGAATGTTAATCTTTTTAAACCAGTTCAGAAACAAAAATTTTTTCTTCTCTGATGAAATTACCTAGACTTCATTGCTCCCACTGAGGACTGAATTACGAGCCCGACTGATCATGAATCACTCCTGGATAGGAAACCATTAATTCGATTATATTCGGTACAGCCTCCCTCTGTCACTTCAGTCTTTTATTTGCCACTTTATTAAAACTTCTTTGTTAAGGTTTTTCTGTAGTTAATTTCACAGCAGCTTAGGAAAATTAAGACTTAGCCATTCATGGCTTAACTCTCTGGACATAATCAGTTTGTTTTCCTACTATGCCCTGAGATTTATGGTGATATTTCAGTCGATCGCTCCATACTTGGGCAAGGGAAAGGCAGAGAGGGTTTAATTCGGGCTGTGTGTTTTCAATGTATGGCTTTTAATCAGGAGTTGCATAAGTTTAAGACAACATAAGTCCGAAGACATTAAATTTGCATCGATCAGGAGGTCTATACCTTGTAACCTTGCAGAGGAACTGGGACCTATAATTTGCTTAGGATTGAAGTTTTAAAAGACGAATTCTTCTACTCCGTATATCTCAAATAATGAATGATTTCAAGTGCAGCGTAGCTGGAAAGAGGGAATTTCCAGTTTTAATTGAGAATGTAAAACCACTCATTACTTCCCTTCGACATTTCCCCTTGTGAGTGGTACCGTAGATCTTCTTTTGTCAGTTTAGTTATCATGGCCTTGAAAATTCTTTTGTGAATCTCTTGTGTCAGTACGTGATTCATCTCTGTATTGCCAATAATTACTCTATTCCTATAATTTTTTTTTATATCGTATGATAGCCCATAACTGTTTCCTTATAATTGACATCACTCAATAAATAAGTTGACAGATTCTCAGGTTTGAAACATTTACTGTATCGGAAGTAAGCATTTACAACTGACCAGCGGCAAATAATCCTAGGATAATCTCACTGCAACTCAACCAGAGCTGTTAGCCTAAGATTTTGGCACGGGATGAACATCAGCTAAAGTCACAAGATCTCTCTCTCTCTCTCTCTCTCTCTCTCTCTCTCTCTCTCTCTCTCTCTCTCTCTCTTTTTGGATCCATCATCTTCTTCCAATCCAATTGTTGATATTTCTCAAATATTCCTCTAGAGAGGGCGGTTGCGGAAAGAGTTAACCTAACGGTTGTTACGCTCTACACCCTGGTTCTGGGTCAATATATGCGACTAACTAATATGTACATATTTCTCTGTTTTAGATCAACCGAAGAATGACAGACATTCAGTCTCCAGAAGAAAAACCTAAGTCTTCCACCCGACCCCGACCAACCACACTCATCTATCATCCCGCAGCAAAAATTCTCAATATGTGTCAAAGAAAGAAAGCTCAGATCAATCATTTTCTTGCTCATGAATGCTCATAGTTTTCCTGCCTTACCTCTTAGTTGGAGAAATATTGGATGTATTATACATTTGCATAATGAACATGTAATCCAAAGTAATAAGACACCGATGAAATAAAAATGCACAGAGTGTATACAATTGTCATTCTGGTCTATAAAACTGTAAAACACCTAAGAGCTTGGATGAACGTAAAAGGGAAATCAGGCTTGTTATTTCAACATTGGAAAGTTACAAAC
>NC_061095.1:42744345-42746845 GCF_015104395.2 Macrobrachium nipponense | reverse complement strand
GATAACCTTCTGTAAATGAATTTGTTTCCCGACATGATGATAGTTAGTAGCGTAAAAATTTCCATTCCAATATCATTTTGATTTCCCTTGTTCTTTGCAATCATCTCTTGAGCTCCGTGACTGCATTAAGCCTCTTATTCCAGAATACTGGCCCAAATTCAGAGAAGACGCCTAGCCTCCTGTATACCCCATGGCCCTGATTAAGGTGCCCACACTTTCTGTATGGCTCATGGCACAGATTAACCAGAAAGCCTTCGCCAAAAGAGAAGTCGGACGCATTACATTTACAGCATTTACCCAAAAAGAAAATTGGACATACCCAGATTGCATCTACATGCCTACCGGGCTTTCAAGCCAACAATCCTACGAGGTTATAAAGAGCTTCTAATCACAGAACTATGAATGCATTGAGGAACAACAAATGTTGACGAATGTGGACAGAAACCAATACATTATATTAATCCGACAACACCAGATGAACTGTTATACTTAGTCAGCTGTAATTGCCTCAAAGGTGGTCGCCATCAATGTGAACGTAAGGAAGGAGATGAACTGGACAGTGAGGTGGTGTAGAATTTACTTTGTAGAGAGCACGTATGTTCAGTTTGTATGATATTTATATATGATTATAAATTTTAATTGATTAAATTCTAATTATCACATTAGTAACTTTTATGTTATGTTTATTAAGTAGGCATTTAAAACAAACATTGATTTCAGTCTTTCACGCGTGTCAGTGGTTCATTTTTTTTTTATCTCAATTTGAAATATTTTCTTTTTCTATGTTTTTAGTTTAAGATTTGAATGTTGAATACAGAACATTTAATACATAATTCACACAAGATATTTGTGTGATATATTTTTATTGATATAAAAAAATCATAATTTCGCATGAATCCTATGTGGTTATAGAAAAACAAATACATCAGTTTTTCTCTCTGTAATATCCGAGCTCACTAGTATACATAATGCAACAATGCATAAAAAGACATTGCTGTCCAGTAATTGAGAGGAACGCTAGCAAATGAAGGCTAACTTTTAATTAGAAAAGCATAAGATTTAATTTGTATGTCTAACCATTTCCCATACTGATTTTCTGTTTATTTACAGTGATAACTACTTTATTTTTCTACATATGTTCAAACTTGTATGTATGTAGTATGTATGTAGTATGATGTATGTATGTATGTATGTATATATATGTATGATATTATAAGATATATTATGTATGTATTTATATATACTATATATATAGTATATATATATATATATATAAATATATATATATAATATATATATATATTTATATATATTAAAGATTATTTATTCAATAACTTTTGTTTCGAAACATTTGGTCATTTAGACCACCATTTCTGTGGAAATTGTTTCTGAATATAGAGTTATTGGATTAGTTTCATTTGTTTTATTCATATATCACAAAATGCCTTAATTTTGTAACATTTTCTAGTCATTCCTATTTAAATAAAAAATATTTCTTTTATAAAACCATTTGTTGGCCATTTTTTAATATGGCGGGTAACGCAAGCGTGGGAGACCATGGGATTTTGTATATGTTGTTCATTATTCCACATTAAAAACCTTAAGGTTCCTGGGCTATATAGAGCAGCATTCTATGGAACGGACACACACCGAGCTCGTTTGGTAGAGAGGACGATTATGAGAATTTTATTGAAGTGAGGAGTTTTTGCTTCTGACCAGGAAGGAAGAAGATTCATAAGGTTGTCAAGGAAACGAAGGATGCTTAAAAAAAAAATAAATCTCAAGTGAAGGGTAAGGTGCAAGTACCTACGTTCATTGACGTTCATGGAACCCGATATGAATGTAGCTTAGCGATTATAACGTCCACTTTGACTTCAGAAAAACTTCAAGAAAAAAAAGTTAAAGAAAAAGATAAATGAGAAAGGAATTCGAAGTGACAACCATCATGGAATCTACTTCTTGAGTGCGTGCGAAATTGAACATCATATTGAAGAGTAAATATCAACATGGCATAAATGACATCATGCGGACACATGTTCAGTTTTATCATTTTATTTTCAGGTTCGCTTAACAGTAGGTTCAATTAATACTTACACGAAGGAGAATTGCCACTGAAATAAAAAAATATTGCTGAGAAATATATAAAAGATTAGAATAATAATCTGTATGTGTAGCAAAATGAGATAACGAAATAAAAACAGACAATTATAATCTTTTTTCTTTTTGTAAATATGGACATGGAACGATATATCATCAACAGAGGGAAGGCCAACCCTTGTTCTTCATTTGCTTTGCCAGTTAGTTGTTAATATCATTTGTATCTTGCCGTAATCTTCTCAGTTATTATGGAATATTCGGTTTTAATGCTAAGACATCGTAGAGTTGTAAAACTGATGTTTTCGCCAAGAAAATGAAGTGCAAAATATCATTCTATCAAAAGAAGAATTTCAATCATTGTTTCTTGTTTTTAAATCCGTTTTCCGCGTAATAGAGGTCTCAG
>NC_061095.1:42726845-42739345 GCF_015104395.2 Macrobrachium nipponense | reverse complement strand
GATTTGTTACCTGACGCAATATCCATTTTTTTCAAAACTGCAATACCTCTTGGTTAGACAACTGATCAATCCTTCAAGGCAAATCACCGTGATTTTAACAAAAAACCAGTTCTATTTTAGGAATAACTCAAAATACTACTCAAACATATATGCCCAATTCAGAAGACAAATTCTTTAATGGAAATGGAATTTCTCACACGAGGTGTCATTTTGGAAGTATGTTAAAATACAGAGAAAATGGAAGATGATATGTGTTATGGGAAGGAATTTCCATCGGTTCAGTTACGAAATCCTGGAGAAAGGTATTGCAACATATTCTATGATTTCCAGAGAGAGAGAGAGAGAGAGAGAGAGAGAGAGAGAGAGCTTTAAAGTGGTCGCATTCATTATAAATCCTGAGGATGAACATATTTCTTCACTTTTTTTATCTTACTATTCATAAAATGACATTGATCCTCGTCATACAACAAAACCTTTTGTTAGTTCACAATAAAAAGAAGAAGACTGAGAAGAGACCCTCTATATCTCTTTTCTTACCCAATTCCCTCCACAATCTCCTTTCAAGAATCCTAGCTTTCTTCCTACCCGGATCTCTTCCCTCACATCCTATTCACTTTTCCTCCTATTGATGATTTTATCCAAACCTGAAACACCGATATGATCCAGAACTGGACGACCGGTCTATTCACAGCGAGACCTTTATTGCCGCAGTTTACGATCTCCAACGCGGTGGTCTTGTCCAGATAGGTTTCATTCACTGGGAGGATCAGATTTGCTTTCCCTGCGTTCTCAGACTTACTTTTACGGTACACGCCATCTTTTAAATAATGTGTTGGTTTCATTACTCTTTTACTAACGCAGGTGTAGAAAACATAAGATATAACCCTACATTAGTCCCTCAGGTGAAAGAAAATTAAGTTAAGAACGTTAAAAATCAAGTGTTATTTTTATTTTTATACTATTTCTGTTTGGAAAGACTGCCCGTCAATCATTTCCCCGAATTTATAATGGTCTATAGTTTTACATTTTTTCTGACATACGGCCTCGGATCTAATTATTAATTGTTTTAATCAGTAAATTATCTATGGTTGCATCTTCTTTGCTTAAATGATTCTAATGAATCATTCAAATAAAGCAGCTTTGCCTCTATCACTATTTTAGTGTTGTGAATGTATTGTTTCTTTATCTTGCGCATCCTGACTATCCTCTATTTTAATATCATCGGGTTTGACGAGGAAAGAGGAAAACGAGGGGAGATTCGAAGCATCGCTGAATAAAACAAGGAGAAAATCCTTTTCGGTGAAGCTGATTTTCTAGTCGATTCTATGGAGCCATTACTATTAACGTTAAGATTTGTGTAATCAAGTTGTTATGATTTTATGATGCAATTCATTCAATAGGCCTATCATCGTAGTTAGTGTAATAATTTAGGCATATTACTAGGCTAGGCTATATTCGTCTAGTCACTTGTAACATTGATAAGCGGCAACCCTTTCGCTGATCTGACCAGTCTCCACAACGTTGTAGTTCTTACAGTCTTGCTCTAGAACGGGAGGGTTACACGGAAGCAAATAAGCTTTGATCTAAACCGATAATTTCTGGGCCTTTTGCCAATTGCGTTACAGTATTAGCGGCTAAAGTCGTTTCCTCTCTTCCTCTCTTTCACTTTCAAACCAGCTTTTCATGAATCCTTCTTCCACACATACATATAACTATCCACTTGTGATGTTAGAAATAGTATCTCTTATATTAATTATTCTTCGAATTCACGTCAGTGATTCACCATAGTTTTCAAAATTAGTCCTGAAACATTTCCGTTGTTCGACAAAGACTGACGTCGACTCCAGAGGAACATAACAACAAGAAAGAACCTCCGCCTCGAAGCTCAGGGAATGTGAGGCGATCCTCGGCTTAGAGGAAATCCCTGTGAGCAGATCTAATTTACGATTCCCCTTCCTCTGTCAGGTAGATGAATGATTATTCTTTCTTTTTTTTTCAACAGTGAAAATAAATGGCGAATGTTGGTAGTCTGGATAATATTTCTTGGCATCTACATCAGAGAACTGAAAATCTGTAACCCAGAATGTTCTGCCCACGCACTTTGAAGAGGATATTAATGTATCTTATCATTTGTGGAACAGGAGACATGATACAACAATTTCAGATAGATTTAAAAGAATATTAATTACATGCCATAATAAATAAAAAAATACACATAAAAATTATGAAGGATGCACTAATATATATAAACTTACAAAAGATTCACTAAAAGGACATAACATAAAAGAACCACCGACAACAAGGAACAGAACAGAATTAAAAAAAGGAAAAAAACTACGCGAAGGAAAAAATGTAGATAAAAGTAACTGAGTACAAGAGTAGTGTGCTTTTTTATAATTCAGAAACAAGCGGTTAAATGTTGAGTTTGAGTATAAACAAATCATCTTGACCGTTATCTTTTTTATTTCCATTTCACATATTCTAGGAATGGATGCTAATATTCGATGATTCAGGGTTGAGCACCTTGGTACCCGTACGGTAGCAAAATAAATATATATATATATATATATATATATATATATATATATATATATATATATATATATATATATATATATATATATATATATATGTGTGTGTGTGTGTGTGTGTGTGTGTATGTATGTATGTATATACTATACATATATATCACAAATCCACAGGGGAAAAAGAAAAATAAGAGACGGGATGCAGGTCCTGACCGGTTTCGACTTTATTTCTAAGCCATTGGACGAAGGTCTGTACATAGTATTAAGAAGTCACAAATATTTATACTACAGAGACAGTACTGACAAACTTACACACAGCCCCTTGAGACTGCAGAACTACCCACAGGCGGGTGTCAAGGTAGAAAATGGCTTTCAATACTCATTTGGCAAAAAATTCATAATACACTCTCAAGAGACAATACCGAATAAAACGTACCCACCGTAGGAGACAACAAATCCACACCTGACGGGTGTCAGGGAGTCGGGGTTGGAAAATCTCATTAATTAACACTATTGCTGCCCCAGTTACTATGTTTACAGATATAATAATCCTATTTCTATACATCTCTACTGCCTACCTTAAACTTGAACAATTTACAAATTTCTGTTGAAATCAAAGGATCACATTTATACATTCCTTGAATGATGTTCGCATTATGGTTGTAACTTTCTTTTATAAAGCTAGATTGAATATCATTCCTTTTCATTGCATTATTAGAATGCACAATTTTTTTTGCACCTTCCTAGGTAATAGCATGATTGGTCTCGCTAACATGTACAAAAACACCACTGTTTTCCTGTGCAGATCTCACGTATTTTTATGTTGTTCTATTCTTTTTTAAGTGCTTTACCCGCTTGGCCAATGTAAAGGTTGTCACAAGGCTTACATGGAATTTTATATGTATATCCTTTTGTATTGTCGGGGGGGGGAGTTCTTAAAATAAGTACATGTTTCAATGTTCATTGTTTTTAAAAGCGACATTAACACCGAAATTCTTCTGGAGATATTTTTCATATTGTTATTATTATAAAAGGCAGTGCAAGTAAATCTTTTCGTGTTGTAAGGTTCTTTTTGGTTGTGATACATAGACTTTTATTGCCGCATCTAATGCATTGCTTAATACACTATCAGGGTACTTCAGTTCCTTGCTTGTATCCCGAATCTTATCTATTTTCTCATCTACATAGCCTGGGCTACATACCCGTTAATGCTCTTAGAAGCATTAGATGGAACACTGTTTTTTTAACATTTCTTTTGTTTTCCTAGGAATAGGAAAGCAAATGGGCAGAAATATTATTAGGTTTTCTGTAAACCACTATATTTAAACCCATACTATTTCTTCGCATGAAGACCTCCAAAAAAGGTAGGCATCCATCATTTTCCATGTCCATAGTAAGTTAAACTGATGGTACTAATTGATTCAAAAAACATGACAAAAAAGTTATTATACAACTTCGTTCCCTGGCCATACAACAATTCTGTTGTCAACATATCTGAATCACGTGCTAAAGTGATTATATATATATATATATATATATATATATATATATATATATATATATATATATATATATATATATATATATATATATAAAGAGAGAGAGGAGAGAGAGAGAGAGAGAGAGAGAGAGAGTTCTGTTTTGCAGGACTGTAAAGAAGGTCTTCAATAAATTTCACTAGGAAAACAAATACCTTTAAGCAAATACAGTTCAGCGACATGTAGATATTTGTAGGTGGCTATTGTATAATGCCTGCAAAACTTTGAAGCCAAATACCTGAACTACATTTTCATCTAAAAATTAATTGAATCTATCAGCATCTTTTCCAAGGCACGTGTATTACGTAATGACTATATTTGTTCGTTGGTATTGGAGATATTTTCTCTAATCACCTAACGTGATCATTGGATCGGTGGAAGTCGGAAGGTAAAAATAATTTACCTTACCATAATGAAACTAAAAGAATAACAGACGTATAGTAAAATACTGGTTTTCCTGGGACGTCTTATTCTATACATTGAATTTCTTCTATAATGTAGAAACAAGACGTCATGACTGTGCGTATGATACTTATTTTCTAAAAATGGTTTACTAAATACGATGTTCTTATATACATTTTAATGGATGTTATATTTTATCGAAATAAAATCAAGAAGCGTTGTTTCCCATTAACCCTTCAAAACAGTTAGGATTCATCTTAACTGTTATCTCGTTATCAGATACACATAATACGCGAAGTGCACTGAGAGCGAAATCGTGGTCATATTACCATACAAAACAGACAACGGATGAAGATTAACTGAGCGGTGCTATTTAGAGGGAAGGCTGATGGGTAAGTGATAAATAGATTTCATCCCTCGGGAATCCCTCGGAGCTTTAAGGGATGGGGAAAATTGGTAAACGCATATCCTCCTGTTCGTTTTCTTTGGTGGCGTTGAGAAACTAGAAACAAATTGTGTCTAGTCACCCATTCCCACCGTCTTTCTTGCTTTATTATTCTTCTGTTATTGACGAATAGAATGTTTTAAACAAACATTGACAAATATTACTTTCAAAGCCCATAGCTGAAATAACTGATAGGGTTTTTGTGGATTCAAACACTCGATAGTCATCTTCCAATGACTGCTCGTGGAGTTGACGACTTTGAAAATATTCAGAAATTTCATATGTTTCAAAGGTAAGACTTTCCACTGACCATTTACAATTTTTTTTTATTTTTGTTTCCTTTTACAAGAGCAGTTGCATTCAATATGTTATGAATATGATGCTTTCCAGAACCATTAAGTTCGTAATATTTAATGATTAGATCTTATATTTATTATATGATTATATAATATATATATTAATATATATATATATATATATATATTATAATATATATATTATATATATTTATATATATATTATAATTAGAATGATATATATATATATATATATCTATATATATATTATTTTATATAGATATATAATAATATTAATATATTAATATAATATATAGATATATATATATTATATAATATATAATATATAAATAAATATATTATATATATATAGATAATATTATATATATATATTATATAATAATATATATATAAAATAAATAAATATTATATATAGATATATATATATATAGTATATATATATTATAATATAATATATATATATAATATATATATTATATATAATATATATATTATTCCATGTAAATATCAAATATCCCAGGTTTTGTTTCCCAGGAATCAAAGAAGCAGATGGCAAGATATAGTGAAGGAAAATAAGGAGAGAAAAGTTTGGTGGAGTATGTTACCTTTGATAGAAGGCAGTGGAGAAGGCTCATCAGGCACCATACTAATATTTAACGTAGGGAAAGAAGGAAGAACGAAGAAAAAGAAAAAGAAGAAGAAGACGAAGAAGAAGAAAAAAAAGCAAAGAAAATAGTCTATTATGTAACTAACTTGTCCATTTTTCCAGTACCTAAATTTTGCCTTCTGTTTTGGGTTAGAAAATATAGATATAAATATTTTCCTTATAAAAATTAAGACAATATTAGATATGATGCTTTGTTGTATTCGAAAATGGCTACCAATAATTTTCAAAGGATTATAATAAAAAATATGCGTTTGAAGCCAGATTCTTGCACATTTAAATAGATCATATGAAAGAAGATAAATCGTTTATCTATGTTGAAGTGTGCCCAAGGTACACACTTAGTTGCGTTTTACCATCTAATAGTGAAGGACAAGGATATTTTCCTTCCTCTTTCCTGTCCCCTGGCTTCCAGGGCAAGTTGTCCGCGAATCCAGGTTTTCTTTCCGTCTGTGCTGGATACAGAGGTAAGTTTTTCTTTCTTTTATGCACTGGGGTTTTATTGACCTCTAAAACGACGCTATTGTACAGGACTGAGCCGGTCCTGCCACAGTCACAAAAATAATCGTTGTGGTCTTGTCCCCAACAAGTTAAATTTGCTTTAGGGACTGCAGGCATTCAACACACGTGTGTTAGATTTTCCCATGGGCGACTTTTTTATTTCTCTTTATTTCTTTTCATTCTTTTCTATTCTTATTTACTCAGATATAATTCAAAGGATCCAGTATATGGTTGTTCCCGGCGATTATTTTTCATATATATGTTTATTTTTATATATATATTGTTTCTTCCTAGGCTTACAGCAAAACACTTTTCTTCTGCAACGGACAAGCAATATCCTCCGAGAGAGAGAGAGAGAGCGGAGAGAGAGAGAGAGAGAGAGAGAGAGAGATACTCTGATTACCTTAAAATCTATATCGGTAGACAAAATCAATTTCACTGAATGGTTTGTTAATATAAGCCAGCATCTGTATCTATCTTGTAATTTATATAGTATATATATATATAGATATATATATATATATATATATATATATATATATATATACATATATATATATATATATAGTATATATAATATATATATATATTATATATAATATATATATATATTATATATAATATTATATATTATAAATATATATATATATATATATATATAATATATATAACTAGATATATATATATATATATATATATATATATATATATATAGTATAGATATTATATATAATATATATATCATATATATATATAGTATATATATATATATATATATTATATGTCTATAATATATATATATATATATATATATCTATCTATCATATATAGTATATATATCTTAATCTATATATATATATATATATATATATATCTATATATAGATATATATATATATATAAAATATATAATATATATTATATATATATCACTCTATATATCTTAATATATATATAATAGTCTATCTATATATATATAGTATATATATATATCTATATAGATAATATATATCTATTGATATATATATATGATTTATAGATCTATAATAATAATATATCTATTATTCTCTATATTATATATATATATATATCTATTTAATAATTTTATTATTTTATATATATATCTATATATCTATATATCCTATATATGAGATATATATATATATATATATTTATATATCTCACTCGATATATATCTATCCTATATCTATATATCCAATATTTATTATATATATAATATCTATATATCTTTATATATATATTATATATAGATATCTAACTCTATATATATACGATATATATATACATATATATATATATCTATATCTATATCTAATATATATATATATAATTTAGCTCTATATATATATATATAGAATATATATCTATATCGAATATATATATATTTTATATATATATATATTAATAAGATCTATATATATATATATATATAATATATATATATATATCTATATATATTTATATATATATAATATCTATTTCTATATATATATACTAATAGATATATATATATATATATATATATATATATATACAATATTTCTATAATCTTTATATATATATCTTTTATATCTAATATCTATAGATATATATATCTATAATAATCTATTATATACAATATAAATAAATATATCTATATAATATATATTATATATTCTACTTTGGGTTCTCTTTCCTTTTCTTCAGGAAAAAAATGTAAAATTTTGAGGGAATGATTTCGAACTAATAATGCAAAATTCAAACTGTGAAGAGGAAACAGCGAGAAGTAGAGTAACGACCTTTCATGTTAGAACTCAGTCCAGAATTTCCTCCTTTGCTGTGATCGGACTTTCAGGAGGCTATTGAGAATATCTTGACATAACAGATTCCTTCTTTTGTATTCCTACACCAAACGAAGACGGAAAACATCCTTATGGCCTTTTCCCCTCGATATTCCCGAGGTGATTTATGATTTGTCATATCCTCATCAGGATTAGCTACTGACCAATGTGGAATCCCTATAGGGGTCACCTACATTTTAGGGACCTGCGCCCCTCTTCCATTGTAGTACGTCCCAGATATAATTTGGAAAAAGACATTATATCAAGTGTCTCCTTGGCTTGACTCCAACCTTCTACCTGACCTTCTACCTGACCCTACCCCTTTTTACCTTTTTGACTGACTGAGCTAAGGTCACACATTCACGTGTCAAATGTAACGTCAAAACATATGTAAAATCGTAGACGTACGGTGACGGGTCGTCTGGGCTCTAAGCTCCGCCCACTAGGGCGCCGTAGCCCGCTCCAGTTTTGAAATGTTCAAAACAAGTCGTGGGTGGTCACGCCAAATGTCACTTGACGTAGCTCCAGGCATTGCACGTGGGACCCACGGTGACTACTGCAGGGTAAGCGTCGGAGGGTCATCGCATTGTTCGCCGTCGTTATTTTCTCCGCCGCGAAGGACGTGGGCCTCCTAATTGTGCTGTAGCCTACGGGGAAACCAATTCGCAACATTTACATGTACGACATGGCAACGCTGCAGCGTGGTAAAAAGGTCAGGTCGGCGCTCAATACAAACAACAACGACAACAACAACCCTCAGGTCAGCTGTTATTTCGTCTCCTGAGACCAGCAGTTTCCTCCAAGTACTCTCCACAAAGCCCTTCAAGATGCCGAACCTCCTAAAAACGACCAAGGAAGGGACCCTCAACATCACATCTTGCAGGACCTTCTTTCGGCCCGGAGAAGACTCCTACAGCCACTCCTGCAGACATTCAGGTCGAGGAAATGTCATCTTCACCTACAGGAGTCGGAGTTGGATGAGATACAGAGTGATGACAGCGACACGGAGGACGACTGACGGACAGGGAGGAGTGGATATGAACACATTTTACTTCCTCAAGCCCACATATCATACGTCAGAAGAAGCCCAAGATGTTGGGACTGCCAATGGTATGTATATTATAATGTCTGACTTCAATTTATTTTTTTATTTTTCGAAAATATACAATATTTTACAGTACATGCAGAATTCTGCCAAAGTGAAATTTACAACCTGGATTTTTCATATACAATATTTTTACATTCTATCATACATGTTCCATCACTTTACAGTCTGCTCTGCTTACAGGCCGTCCATTTTGTACCCTACAGCCCCACAACAGTGGGAGTTGTCACGAACGTGAAGGTGACGTACACAGAACATTACACTATCGGCGGAAGTTTTAGGTAGACGTCCGACCTTGCTTTTTTTTGCGCATACATTTGCGGCGCAATTTACGGTGCTGGCTTTACGTCCGTTAGCCCGTGTTCCTGTTTACCAGCTGTTCAAGGTCATTTCACCGCGATGATGCCCACGATCCAGGATACGTGGGCATACACCTTTGTGACACAGTGAATTAGTGACCCCAGCATTACTTCCTCACTACTGGACCTGCTTCCCTACTACGCCTTCCTCACCACCACATAACCTTCGCCTCTCTCGACCCACGTGTTTGTTCATAGTTCTCCCTAAGTTCGCCTCTCTTTGCCGGTGTCCAGTGTGTCTTTCAGGGTTCTTTGGAAGATCAGTGTTAGAGATGAAAGATCCAAGACAAATCGATCTCAACCCCACTCTTGATTTGAGAACAACAATATCCAGTTTGGACAGGATGATTCCAGCTATTTCAACTCGGGTATATTTACGGCCTGACCCGACCTATCAAATCATACTTTACCCTAGCCTGCAACAGGCTATACTTCGCCTAGCTGTAACACCCTGTATTTTGGCTCTAGCCTGTAACACACTTCACTTTGCCCTAGCCTGTAACACGCTGCACTTTGCCCTAGCCTGTACACGCTGCCCTTTGACCTAGCCTGTAACACTCTGCCCTTTGCCCTAGCCTGAACACTCTGCACTTTGCCCTCAGCCTGCAACACTCTGCTCTTTGCCCTAGCCTGTTAAACTCGCTCTGCCCTAGCCTGTAACGTGGCATTTCCCCTTGCCAGTAATGGAAGGCCTTCCACCAACCCAGAAGTGGTCCTGTGCAACAACTCAGGCCACCGTTCTCTTTAACCAGTGCCTTGAAGCTGAAACAATATATTCAGGTA
Source organism: Macrobrachium nipponense (assembly GCF_015104395.2). Taxonomy (NCBI): domain Eukaryota; kingdom Metazoa; phylum Arthropoda; class Malacostraca; order Decapoda; family Palaemonidae; genus Macrobrachium; species Macrobrachium nipponense. Next base: position 42,728,863 of record NC_061095.1, on the reverse strand, counting down.
ACCGCGAAAACTGTGCATTAGCACTCTGCCTATGAGTCCTTCTGACAGCCGCCCACTTGCTTGGTTTCTTGATTGGTGAAGGCACTGTCTTTTCCAACTCCGGTGAAGCCTGCAAGCAATCCACATCCTATGGCCAAAACCCTGTACAGCTCTACGCCCGTCACGCCACGAACTAAAGGTAACTGAAAGTAGACATTTGTTCTGTCAGTGCTTCACCCTAGTTCCTAGCACTGATTCCTATTTTCAGCTGTGTTTCCTCCTATAAATACCCATTTCTAGAATTCCTGTATCATCCATATGATACACCCCAGTGAGTGATTTTTACGTGTGAAATAGTGATATCAGTGATTATACTTTGCTACTTTAAATCGTGTTTTATGCTCAATGCATTTCACGTAATATCGAAGGTTTGATATCCTAAGAAATCTTATGAATCGCTGTGTAAATTTACTCTTACCAATACCAGTATTGCATTGTCTAATACTTTGTTGGTTCTTGTAGATTAACAGTGCCACTCACCTTACTCGACCAGTGCCCCTCTCGGGGTGTCATACCCCTGAATGCCAGCGACGCTCACGCTCGCTTACAGTGCTTCACTGCCTACTGTTATTGTGTATTGCTAATTTTAATTTCTCAATCCGTACTTTCATGCACCTATGTGATCCCGTAGGATAAGCGGTTTGATTGCAACTTGGTCGCACTTTGTATTGATTATTTATTTGTGAACAGAATATGTGTTACATTCATTTTTTATCTTTTGGAAGTAATTCTGGCTGTTCTAACAAGGGTTTTATTCTCGTTTTCTGTTCATAATCTGTGTGCCATTGGTCAGGAAAATCATATATTGGGCATAAGAAATATTACTGAAAATTTGACAATTATTCTAGAAATATTTCGCTACAATATAAAAAGAAAACATGAAAAGTAATCAGAATATTTAGAAAATTATATCTGTCTTTATTCACTAATGTTACAACCATAATCGTTTGACTGCGAAAAAAGAGAATTTAAATAGTCTCAATGACCAGGAAGAACAAGAGCATGTGCAATACGTGGATGCATTGTGTGCAGGGGTTTTGATATGCTCCTGTTATGTCTTCTGTGGAGATTTATAAAGAAGGTAATGCACAAGGGTTCATCCATTATATTTCAACGTTAATTTGTTTTCCATACTTAGAGGAAGACAACACAGTAGTTGCACCGCATTCATACTTTAAACACACACACACACACACATACACATATGCCTACACTCCCTCCAATCGCCATTTAACCATCGTCAATTCTTACTTCACCATTTCCTTTCTTTTCCCATCAAGTTCACGACAGGCTGTTCTGTCTTACCCTCTTGGTCAAAACAGCTCACCTCCAGTCTCGAATGTCCTGATTCATAAATTATATATATTTTCATAGTTTCAGCCTGGGTCAAAGCAAAAATGACCAAACCATAATTCTGAATTTTCAAAATTATTCCTTATGTGCAATCTAGACTTCTCCTGTAAATATATTAATTGCATACACACAAACACACACACGCAATATAATATATATATATATATATATATATATATATATCTATATATATATATATATATATATATATATGCATATATATATATATATATATATATATATATATATATATATATATATATATATATATATATATAGATATATATACATATATATATATAGCATATATATATATATATATATATATATATATATATATATATATATATATATATATATATATATATATATATATATATATATATATATATATATATATATATATATATATATCATATATATATATATATATATTGTATATATGTGTGGTGTGTGTGTGTGTGTGTATGTGTGTGTAGTTTGTATACAATATAACAATAACTTATTTCATTTGATTATCAATAAATTGTATTCTAAACTGCAAGAACGTAGAGCCTTTTTTATCTAGTAAATACTGAATGACTAATGTATTTCCATTCTTATCCGAACAATGGTAGGCCTTTATG
>NC_061095.1:42716845-42719345 GCF_015104395.2 Macrobrachium nipponense | reverse complement strand
ATAAAGCTACCAGATGGAGCAACATCAAACACATAGATGAGACAGGATACAAATACCTGGGAATAATGGAAGGAGGAGATATAAAACACCAAGAGAGAAGGACACGATCAGAAAGAATATATGCAGAGACTCAAGGCGATACTCAAATCAAAACTCAACGCCGAAATATAATAAAAAGCCATAAACACATGGGCATTGCCAGTAATCAGATACAGCGCAGGAATAGTGGAATGGACGAAGGCAGAACTCCGCACCATAGATCAGAAAACCAGGAAACATATGGACAATACACAAAGCACTACACCCAAGAGCAAATACGGACAGACTATACATAACACAAAAGGAAGGAGGGAGAGGACTACTAAGTATAGAGGACTGCGTCAACTTCGAAAACAGAGCACTGGGGCAATATCTGAAAACCAGTGAAGACGAGTGGCTAAAGAGTGCATGGGAAGAAGGACTAATAAAAGCAGACGAAGACCCAGAAATATACAGAGACAGGAAAAAGACAGAAAGAACAGAGGACTGGCACAACAAACCAATGCACGGACAATACATGAGACAGACTAAAGAACTAGCCAGCGATGACAATTTGGCAATGGCTAAACAGGGAGAAGCTAAAGAAGGAAACTGAAGGAATGATAACAGTGGCACAAGATCAGGCCCTAAGAACCAGATATGTTCAAAGCACGATAGACGGAAATAATATCTCTCCCATATGTAGGAAGTGCAATACGAAAAATGAGACCATAAAACCACATAGCAAATGATGCCCGGCACTTGCACAGAACCAGTACAAAAAGAGGCATGATTCAGTGGCAAAAGCCCTCCACTGGAGCCTGTGCAAGAAACATCAGCTACCTTGCAGTAATAAGGTGTACGAGCACCAACCTGAAGGAGTGATACAAAACGATCAGGCAAAGATCCTATTGGGACTATGGGTATCAGAACAAGGATAAGGGTTGATAACGTTGCAAACAGACCAAGGAACGTTGACGTTGATTGACAAAGTCAAGAAGAAAGTATCACTCATTGATGTCGCAATACCATGGGACACCAGAGATTTGAAGAGAAAGAGAGGGAAAAATTGGATAAAAGTATCAAGATCTGAAAATAGAAATAAGAAGGATATGGGATATGCCAGTGGAAATCGTACCCATAATCATAGGAGCACTAGGCACGATCCAAGATCCCTGAAAAGGAATCTAGAAAAAACTAGAGGCTGAAGTAGCTCCAGGACTCATGCAGAAGAGTGTGATCCTAGAAACGGCACACATAGTAAGAAGAGTGATGGACTCCTAAGGAGGCAGGATGCAACCCGGAACCCCGGACACTATAAATATCACCCAGTCGAATTGGAGGACTGTGATAGAGCAAAAAAAAAAAAAAAAAAAAAAAAAATAAAAAAAAAAAAAAAAAAAAAAAAAAAAAAAAAATAATAATAATATTAATAATAATAATAATAATAATATTAATATTAATAATAATAAGAATAATCATTAATTATTATTATTATTATTATTATATTATTATTATTATTATTATTATTATTATTATTATTATTATTATTATTATTATTATTATTATTATTATTATCTTATTTTCTATTTTTTTTTATAGTGTTGGGTTTCGGGTTGTATCCTGCCTCCTTAGGACTCCATTACTTCTCACAATATGTGTGCTATTTTGTGAGAGCACACTTCTCTGCATGAGTTATAGAACTACTTCGGCATTTAGTTTTTCCAGGTTCGTTTCCAGGGATTTTGGGATCGTGTCACGTCTGGTCTATTGGCTCTGATACTATAGTCCCAAAGGATCTTTGCTTGATGTTTTCTATCACTCCTTCAGGTTTGGTACTCGTACCACTTACTACTACAAGGTAGCTGGTGTTTCTTGCACAGGCTCCAATGACTTTTGCTACTGAATCGTGCCTCATTTTGTACTGGTTCTGTTCAAGTGCCGGACATTCGCTTGCTATTTGGTTTATGGTCCCGTTTTTCATATTACACTTTCTGCAAAAGGGTGAGATGTTACTCCGATCTATCGTTCTTTGGACATATCTGATTCTTAAGGCCTGGTCTTTTGTCGCAGTGAGTATTCCTTCTCTTTCCTGTTCGATTTGTACCACCCCTCTGTAGCTATTTGCCCATGTGTTTTCATCGCTGGCCAGTTCTTTAGTCATGTCTCATGTACTGCCGTACATTAGTTTGTTGTGCCATTCTTCTGTTTCTGTTGGTCATCCTCCTCTTGCCTCTGTATATTTCTGGGTCTTCATTCATCTATTTTATTAGTCCTTCATCCCATGCACTTTTTAGCCACTCGTCTTCACTGGTTTTCAGATATTGTCCCTGTGCTCGGTTTCTTGCTTGATGTTGACGAAGTCCTCTATTATTATTATTATTATTATTATTATTATTATTATTATTATTATTATTATTATTATTATTATTATTATTAGCTATCAGTGCGAAGGAAATGAGAATTAATAGTAGGGTAAAAA
>NC_061095.1:42664345-42711845 GCF_015104395.2 Macrobrachium nipponense | reverse complement strand
TAAGGGGATAAGTGTGATATTCGGTGTTGTCTCTCAAAAAATTCCATATATAAGATTGAAAGGAGAGGAGATATATATATATATATACTATATATATATATATATATATATATATATATATATATATATATATATATATATATATATATATATATATATATATATATATATATATATATATATATATATATATATATATATATATATATATGAATATTGCATTGATGCTCACCCAGTTTTGACAGAATACTTATTCGACCTCTCTCTCTCTCTCTCTCTCCTCTCTCTCTCTCTCTCATCTCTCTCTCTCTCTCTAACAAGGATATCCTCATATCATTCAACCAATAGTTGAATGTTATGTATGAATGTGCTTTAATAGATCGTAGCTGAAAAAAAAAAAAAACTTTTTCTCACCTTCAGCTTCATTTATCAACTTTCAACATAAAGGAAATCATTTTTACAGGACCAAACTCTGACATAATTAAAATTCGCGCAGAGGTTAAAAGGTCGTCCTTCCCGTCTAGTTATCTCCTAATGAAAATAAAGGGTTTCTTTTTCCCTTCTGCTCAAAGAGACTTTTTAAACTCCGAGATCTACTCTTTGGCTTAACTGGATTTTTTCCTGAAGGGAAAAAACCGTTATTCGTGTTTTATTTACGAGTTGCAAAAGTCTGAGCCTCAGCTACTGACGTTCACTAATGGAACTGCTCAGTGTCCGCCGTCAGGTCTCTGGATTTTCACTTCCGGATGAAATCGCTTAGAAGCATTTGGTATTTCAAGGAACTAGAAGGAACTGAAAGCGGATTTATTTTCCAAAAGAATTTTCATTTAACTAGTGTGACTTGCTCCAGTCGTTTTGTTTGTCGTCCCTAACAAGTTATCAAGAATTCCTAAAGACGTACTTGAGAAAGAGAGAGAGAGAGAGAGAGAGAGAGAGAGAGAGAGAGAGAGAGAGAGAGAGAGATTAATTATGCCTTATTTACTTTATACACCACATGAATATCAGATTGAGAGGAAATAGGCGAAAAATGGAGTAAAATAGACAGGAAACGTAGTCTCTGCCACACAGTATAGAATTTTCCATTGCTGATGTAATTTTAACAAAGGGTTAAAAATTAAATAATGATAAAAATAATAACAAATAATGAAGAACTATCACGTTAAAAAGATACGAAAATAATATAATAATAATATAATAATATAATATAAAATAATAATAATAATAATAATAATAAATAATATAATAATATATAATAAAATAATAATAAGACTCTGGAAAACATATGGAGCAATCCGGTGTCACACAACAAACCCTGCACATGGTTCCAGGAAGTCAAGGAAGAAGAAACAGGGAGAATAAAACAAAGATTCACAGAGATCACGACAGACACAGTCAGACTCCAACTAAAGAAAATGCCAAACTGGAAAGCCCCACGTCCGATGAAGTCCATGATACTGGCTCAAAAACTTCAAGGTCCTACACCCACGAATAGCAGAACAACTCCAGCATTGTATCTCAAATCACCATGCACCCAAATGGATGACCACAGGAAGAACATCCTTTGTACAAAAAGACAAGAGTAAAGGAAATATAGCCAGTAACTACAGGCCTATCACCTGCCTACCAATAATGTGGAAGTTACTAACAGGTATCATCAGTTGAAAGGCTATGCAACTACCTAGAGGAGACAAACACCATCCCCCACCAACAGAAAGGCTGCAGAAGGAAGTGTAGGGGCACAAAAGACCAGCTCCTGATAAACAAAATGGTAATGAAGAACAGTAGGAGAAGGAAAACCAACCTAAGCATGGCATGGATAGACTATAAGAAAGCCTTCGACATGATACCACACACATGGCTAATAGAATGCCTGAAAATATATGGGGCAGAGGAAAACACCATCAGCTTCCTCAAAAATACAATGCACAACTGGAATACAATACTTACAAGCTCTGGAATAAGACTAGCAGAGGTTAATATCAGGAGAGGGATCTTCCAGGGCGACTCACTGTCCCCACTACTCTTCGTAGTAGCCATGATTCCCATGACGAAAGTACTACAGAAGATGGATGCCGGGTACCAACTCAAGAAAAGAGGCAACAGAATCAACCATCTGATGTTCATGGACACATCAGCTCTATGGTAAGAGCATCAAGGAAAAAGATACCCTAATCCAGACTGTAAGGATGTATCTGGGGACTCAGGATGGAGTTTGCAATAGAAAAATGCGCCTTAGTCAACATACAAAAAGGCAAAGTAACGAGAACTGAAGGGATAAGCGACCAGATGGGTAGCAACATCAAACACATAGATGAGACAGGATACAAATACCTAGGAATAATGGAAGGAGGGGATATAAAACACCAAGAGATGAAGGACACGATATGCAGAGACTCAAGGCGATACTCAAGTCAAAACTCAACGGCGGAAATATGATAAAAGCCATAAACACATGAGCAGTGCCAGTAATCAGATACAGCGCAGGAATAGTGGAATGGACGAAGGCAGAACTCCGCAGCATAGATCAGAAATCAGGAAACATATGACAATACACAAAGCACTACACCCAAGAGCAAATACGGACAGACTATACTTGACACGAAAGGAAGGAGGGAGAGGACTACTAAGCATAGAAGACTGCGCCAACATCGAGAACAGAGCACTGGGGCAATATCTGAAAACCAGTGAAGACGAGTGGCTAAAGAGTGCATGGGAAGAAGGACTAATAAAAGTAGACGAAGACTCAGAAATATATAGAGATAGGAGAATGACAGACAGAACAGTAGGACTGGGACAACATACCAATGCACGGACAATACATGAGACAGACTAAAGAACTAGGCCAGAGATGACACATGGCAATGGCTACAGAGGGGAGAGCTAAAGAAGGAAACTGAAGGAATGATAACAGCGGCACAAGATCAGGCCCTAAGAACCAGATATGTTCAAAGAACGATAAACGGAAATAACATCTCTCCCATATGTAGGAAGTGCAATACGAAAAATGAAACCATAAACCACATAGCAAGCAAATGCCCGGCACTTGCACAGAACCAGTACAAAAAGAGGCATGATTCAGTGGCAAAAGCCCTCCACTGGAGCCTGTGCAAAAAAAAAATCAGCTACCTTGCAGTAATAAGTGGTATGAGCGCCAACCTAAGGGAGTGATAGAAAATGATCACGCAAAGATCGTCTGGGACTATGGCATCAGAACAGATAGGGTGATAAGTGCAAACAGACCAGACGTGACGTTGATTGACAAAGTCAAGAAGAAAGTATCACTCATTGATGTCGCAATACCATGGGAAACTAGAGTTGAAGAGAAAGAGAGGGAAAAATGGATAAATATCAAGATCTGAAAATAGAAATAAGAAGGATATTGGATATGCCAGTGGAAATCGTACCCATAATCATAGGAGACACTAGGCACGATCCCCAAGATCCCTGAAAAGGAATCTAGAAAAACTAGAGGCTGAAGTAGCTCCAGGACTCATGCAGAACATGTGATCCTAGAAACGGCACACATAGTAAGAAAAGTGATGGACTCCTAAGGAGGCAGGATGCAACCCGGAACCCCACACTATAAATACCACCCAGTCGAATTGGAGGACTGTGATAGAGCAAAAAAAAAAAAAATAAATAAAAAAAAAAAATAAAAAAAAATAAAAATAAAATAATAATAATAATAATAATTAATTAATAATAATAATATTAATATTTTTAAAAATCCTTGTTGTCGGATGAGTGCAGAAGTCCACTTCAATGGCCGTTCTCCCTTGTGAAAGCACCTTAGAGCTAATCATCCAACCACAGACCACATAAAACCACGAGTCCATCAAACTCTCACATTTAGCGTTCAAAGTTAAAATGCGTACTTACGACGACTGAAGATATTTATTTCAAGCAAGAAAGAAAGGCAGTAAAAGTGCTTTCTTGAATTGATATGCACAGCCCAAGTGAGCATTACTTGTCGAGAAAAAAAATATAATCGAAAATCCTAGATCTGTTTACTTTTCTCCAAAAATATTTTACAGAGAAAATTCGCAGATGCTTTTATGCAGTGACCATGAGGGTTTTCTTTAAAAAATAATAATAAAAAAAGAGGCTTCTAGATAAACGGAGTAACATGAATCTTTATGTTAAGTTCAGAATGATAAAGTGATGGACTGAATTAATTTCATCATGTTTTTAGTAATCCCTCAAAGGTATTTTACCGTGAGCGATATAGGATATAGTGCTGAGGGTTTATTTTTAGGGATTTAATAAATATATCGTTGTCCATAAATTAGGACAAAAACTCTCTTGAAAATAGGCATATTCTCCAATAAAATGAGCAGATGTGGGTATAGTCCAGTTTATGGACAACCAATATACATATTAGAAAGATCTGGTGGTCAAAACGATGATCAACCATCGAATATGGCCATTTTACATTCCATTTTAGTAAATAATGCTTGAGAAAGTGAAAGATAGGAGAACAGAGAGAGAGAGAGAGAGAGAGAGAGAGAGAGAGAGAGAGAGAGAGAGAGAGAGAGAGAGAGTTATCAAAGCTGTTTCTCTTACTGAGACATTTGGTAATTTGACCAGTACTCAGACGGGGGATGTGATCCAGCCTTGTTGTTAAGTTTATCATAATTTCAAACAGAAGTAATAACCTAACATCGTAAAGAAAATACCTGTTTCTGTTTCAAATCATGTTTATCCATCAACAATTCAACTTTTCTCTGCCTCAGATTATTGAGTGTTAGTATTACCGTCGAAGAGGGGCAAAATAATGTTATATTAAGAATGTTGAAATAATTTGCAACACTTACCAAGAGTAGAAAATAAAGGTTGTGTATAAAAAATAGCTATAGACACCTCACCTCAGTATAAATATGACATAGCTGTTTTTATTTATGATTCTAATAAATAACCATTAAAATCACCTTTTAAATGACAATCTAGAAAGATGCCTGAAGGTAAACGCATCCATTTTCCTAAAGTAATTGTCAGTATTCTTTACAATACAAAAATGAACTAGCAAATTAAACTCAGGATTTGTGTCTCAGATTATAAATGCTATGATGTAAATTACATTATTCATGTCTAAATTTGCCTGCCAGCCTAGTTGTGATTAACTCAGTTACTTAATGAATAATAATAATATGTGCTACATAGTCGTTGGTAACTAAAAACGCCATCTGGAATATATTCTTTTCAGATACAGCGTAACCCATGAACAAACCTAAGAGTGGCATGCTTATATATTAATACTAAAATCAATACTGGGGTACGATTAACTGTATTTCAAAGAAGTTATCAAGCGCTGCCGTTACTGCTCAACCTAGCTTACCATTGGTTTAGAATGAGTTTCGATATTGTAAAAAATCCATATTAGATAGGTTGTGGTTGGAGTGAGGAGGCCCACGAATCCTGAGATCGTTCGAGATATGAATTTAAGAGATTAATACTGAATGACGTGACAATTTTTGTGCAATGTTGACATTGTAAGGAAACGTTTCTTAGCAATGCGAAGATCAACAAATGATATTCACAAGGGTGAGAAATGAATAGGTAGATGGATGAATTGAGTCTTTATAGTTATTATTCCATGCTTACGTTGCGGGCAGTTGTCATGATATCTGTGATGAGTGACTGAAATATATTATGAAGATAAGAAATAAAGATATATAATGAAAATCACTAGGTTTAATAATAATAATAATAATAATAATAATAATAATAATAATAATAATAATAATAATATCTTTATTAAAAGTAATGGCTACTTCAGCAGCGTTACACTTGTAGAGATTTCTTCTCTATTTTGCGAATAGCGGCTTTTTCCGTGCTACTTAAACAGGCTAGTAGAGCGCCTATAGAGTCATGGTAAAATACAGGGTCAAAATAGGTGTATAATTTGAATTTTTACAGATAAACTATGATACCATAGTCATCAAAGTCATTACGATTTTCTTTTCTCTCTCTCTCTCTCTCTCTCTTTCTTAAAGCGAGCTTTCGTCTGGAGCTGCCAGACATCCTCGGGCTGGGAAGCTGAGGGTGGACTGATCTTGGTGCGGTGTCCGTCCTCCTTATATCTGTGGCTGACAGCAGGGGTCTGCCCCATGCTTGTCTCCTATTGGCTGGTGGCGGTGAGTCTTGTTTTTTCATTGGCTGCCTGAGCCAGGTCTCAAGCCACTTTCTTCGGGCCGATGGTTGCGTTGCAGCATATCCTGCAGCCGCCTGGACCTCCTAAGCGGCGCTGTAACATTGATGGGCGTTGCGCTACGCTGTGGGACGTCACGGCTACTTTGATTTCCATCGGCTGCAGGAGTACCTCGTTCGGGGGCGTTTTGTCATCCATAGAGTTGTTGGCAATTAAGACCCAGCTTCAGAAGGGCGTCTTGATCGGGAGTGGGGTCGTAATCGGTAAGGTTAATGTATCCTTGGGTTCGTTCAGGGATGCGGAGTTTGCCGCCGTTCAGGGAGATGAGCTTGCGCAGGGCACCTCTCATCCGCTGTTTTATGTCGTCCTCCTGACCTCTATAGGCGCTCTACTAGCCTGTTTAAGTAGCACGGAAAAGCCGCTATTCGCAAAATAGAGAAGAATCTCTACAAGTGTAACGCTGCTGAAGTAGCCATTACTTTTAATAAAGTATGCTTGAGAGAGGGTCTGCTTCCTAAGTACACTAATATTCGGCTACACGACCCGTCAGCCAGAAATAATGAGGACACAGGAGCTTTAGAAAAATCCCTCCTACAGCGGCAAATAGCGATCAAGACTACCGAACTGCGTGCCCTCCAGAACGAGACCAAGAGACTGCGGCAGGAGTTGTGGGGACGAGAGTGAGAAGCAGCCCCGGCACCAGTGGAGTAGGAGAGGAACCTATAGCAGTACGTCCCTGGTGCCCTTCGAGAGGAAGCTAGTCATGGACTGGACGACACCGAATTTGAAAATCCTGAACGTGACATACCCATGGATGTAGACAACCCAGTAGGAGAGGAACCAACGTACCCTGGGAACATCGAGAGAAGCCTCGTCCGCCTTCAGGAGGACGACATAAAACAGCGGATGAGAGGTTGCCCTGCGCAAGCTCATCTCCCTGAACGGCGGCAAACTCCGCATCCCCTGAACGAACCCAAGGATACCATTAACCTTACCGATTACGACCCCCACTCCCGATCAAGACGCCCTTCTGAAGCTGGGTCTTAATTGCCACAACTCTATGGATGACAACGCCCCCGAACGAGGTACTCCTGCAGCCGATGGAATCAAAGTAGCCGTGACGTCCACAGCGTAGCGCAACGCCCATCAATGTTACAGCGCCGCTTGGGAGGTCCAGGCGGCTGCAGGATATGCTGCAACGCAACCATCGGCCCGAAGAAAGTGGCTTGAGACCTGGCTCAGGCGCCAATGAAAACAAGACTCACCGCCACCAGCCAATAGGAGACAAGCATGGGGCAGACCCCCTGCTGTCAGCCACAGATATAAGGAGGACGGACACCGCACCAAGATCAGTCCACCCTCAGCTTCCCAGCCCGAGGATGTCTGGCAGCTCCAGACGAAAGCTCGCTTTAAGAAAGAGAGAGAGAGAGAGAGAGAGAGAAAATCGTTAATGACTTGATGACTATGGTATCATAGTTTATCTGTAAAATTCAAATATTATACACCTATTTTGACCCTGTATTTTACCATGACCTCTATAGGCGCTCTACTAGCCTGTTTAAGTAGCGACGGAAAAAGCCGCTATTTCGCAAAATAGAGAAGAATCTCTACAAGTGTAACGCTGCTGAAGTAGCCATTACTTTTAATCAAAAAAGTATGCTTGAGAGAGGGTCTGCTTCCTAAGTACAATAATAATAATAAAAAATAAAAAAAAAAATAATATGGCGCCTTGGCAGAGTGGGTTAGGTCGTCAATTGACTGGTTAAGCAACATTGGGGCTGGTCAGTCATTGGATGGGTGACCGCTCTCCTCGGCGTTGATTCCTTGGGAAAGAATCTTTACCATAATTTTCCTCAGTCTACTCAGCTGTAAATGAGTACCTATTCCTGATGGGGTAGGGTCCAGCTATGGGTTAAATAGCAAAACTCAGCAATGATGGAAAGAAATGAAGAATTAAACGGCAACGACGTAAATGGAACCTCTGGCAACAGAGGAGCTTCGTCCGGCAGCCAGGTATTCAGCCCAAAATTGAAGGGAAGACGGTCAGGTACTTGGAGTCGTCATCCAGCAACTGACCACCATAACGACAGTAACCACAGCCTGAGATTGGAGCTACAGAAGGTAAACCAGAGGAAGAAATGGATGAGAGAAGAAAATAAGGAAATATGGAGATGCTACATAAGAAACAACCCGAGAGAGAGAGGATATAGAAGAAGGTTGGTCAACATCTGGAATGAGAGGAATAACACCCCCCAAAAAGAGCAGAGGCTGGCAAACCAAGTAATGAACATAAAGAAAAAGAACTGGCTCTCCCAACAGAAAAGAGAGGAATTTTGAAAGGGAAAATGACGCACAGGCAACGAATTACAAGAAGACGAACTGAGAAACGATGCCACGAAGACGACAGGGAGGATGAGGTATCAAACAAAATGACACACGAAGAAACACCGACGAAGTAACAGACAGGATGAATGGGTAGAAAGATCAGACAATGGATGAAGCCAGACACAGAGAGAACAAAGATCCCCTCCATGAAAGCCTACAACACCAAAAAATTAAGGGAGAAAACAAGTGGGGTCAATGAAATAATGAGACTAATACACACCACCAATATCACAGAAACAAATAACTTGACATATGCAGGAGCAAGATTAGTAGCAGAACTGATGGGGAGACGAACACCAACACCACCAGCACAACCAACCCAACAGAAACCAAAACAGCAACCGCCTTGGAAAAGGCGCCTGGAAAAGCAAATCATTGGTGATGAGATCTGACTTGAGTAAACTGAAAGAGATGGCAGAAAAAAAAGGCTAAGAAGCAAGAAAACAGGGAGGAACTCACGAAACAAAAATACAAAGTACACGAGAGGGGACTAAAAAACATAATAGAGGATGTAAAAAAGAGGCTTAAGGCCAAATCACATAAGATCCAACGATACATGAACAGGAATAAGGGATACCAACAGAACAAACTATTTGGAACCAACCAGAAAAGACTGACTATACAGCCAACTAAGAGGGGAAGACAACCACCAAGAAATTCCTGAAGCCGGACCAAGTAAGAGACTCTGGGAAAACATATGGAGCAATCCGGTATCACACAATAAACATACAACATGGCTCCAGGAAGTCAAGGCCGAAGAAACAGAGAGAATAAAACAAAGATTCACTGACATCACGACAGACACAGTCAGACACCGACTAAAAAAAATGCCCAACTGGAAAGCCCCAGGTCCCAATGAAGTCCATGGATACTGGCTCAAAAACTTCAAGCCCCAACACCCAAGAATAGCAGAACAACTCCAGCACTGCATCACAAATCACCATGCGCCCAAATGGATGACCACAAGAAGAACATCCTTAGTCCTGAAAGACAAGAATAAGGGAAATATAGCCAGTAACTACAGGCCTATCACCTGCCTACCAATAATGTGGAAGTTACTAACAGGTATCATCAGCAAAATGCTATAAAACTACCTAGAGGATACAAAACACCCATCCCCCCCACCAACAGAAGGCCTGCAGAAGGAAGTGTAGGGGCACAAAGACTAGCTCCTGATAGACAAAAATGGTAATGAAGAACAGTATGAGAAAGAAAACCAACCTAAGCATGGCATGGATATACTATAAGAAAGCCTTCAACATGATACCACACACATGGCTAATAGAATGCCTGAAAATATATGGGGCAGAGGAAAACACCATCAGCTTCCTCAAAAATACAATGCAAAACTGGAACACAATATTTACAAGCCCTGGAATAAGACTAGAAGAGGTTAATATCAGGAGAGGGATCTTCCAGGGCGACTCACTGTCCCCATACTCTTCGTAGTAGCCATGATTCCATGACAAAAGTACTGCAGAAGATGGATGCTGAGTACCAACTCAAGAAAAGAGGCAACAGAATTAACCATCTGATGTTCATGGACGACATCAAGCTGTAAGGTAAGAGCATAAAGGAAATAGATACCCTAAACCAGACTGTAAGGACTGCATCTGGGGACATCAGGATGGAGTTTGCAATAGAAAAATGCGCCTTAGTCAACATACAAAAGGGCAAAGTAACAAGGACTGAAGGTATAAAGCTACCAGATGGGAGCAACATCAAACACTTAGATGAGACGGGATACAAATACCTGGGAATAATGTAAGGAGGGGATATAAAACACCAAGAGATGAAGGACACGATCAGGAAAGAATATATGCAGAGACTCAAGGCGATACTCAAGTCAAAACTCAATGCCAGAAATATGATAAAAGCCATAAACACATGGGCAGTGCCAGTAATCAGATACAGCGCAGGAATAGTGGTATCATCAGTGAAAGGCTATACAACTACCTAGAGGAGACAAACAATATCCCCAACCAACAGAAGGGCTGCAGAAGGAAGTGTAGGGGCACAAATGACCAGCACCTGATAGACAAAATGGTAATAAAGAACAATAGGAGAAGGAAAACCAACCTAAGTATGGCATGGATTGACTATAAGAAAGCCTTCGACATAATACCTCACACATGGCTAATAGAATGCCTGAAAATATCAATGCACAACTGGAATACAATACTTACAAGCTCTGGAATAAGACTAGCAGAGGTTAATATCAGGAGAGGGATCTTCCAGGGCGACTCACTGTTCCCACTACTCTTCCTAGTAGTACTACAGAAGATGGATGCCGGGTACCAACTCAAGAAAAGAGGAACAGAATCAACCATCTGATGTTCATGGACGACATCAAGCTGTATGGTAAGAGCATCAAGGAAATAGATACCCTAATCCAGACTGTAAGGATTGTATCTGGGGACATCAGGGTGGAGTTTGGAATAGAAAAATGCGCCTTAGTCAACATACAAAAAGGCAAAGCAACGAGAACTGAAGGGATAAAGCTACCAGATGGGAGCAACATTCAACACATAGATGAGACTGGATACAAATACCTGGAAATAATGGAAAGAGGGGATATAAAACACCAAGAGATGAAGGTCACGATCAGGAAAGAATATATGCAGAGACTCAAGGCGATACTCAAGTCAAAACTCAACGCCTGAAATATGATAAAAGCCATAAACACATGGGCAATGCCAGTAATCAGATACAGAGCATGAATAGTGGAATGGACGAAGGCAGAACTCCCCAGCATAGATCAGAAAACCAGGAAACATATGATAATACACAAAGCACTACACACAAGAGCAAATATGGACAGACTATATATAACACGAAAGGAAGGAGGGAGAGGACTACTAATCATAGAGGACTGTGTCAACATCGAGAACGGAGCACTGGGGCAATATCTAAAAACCAGTGAAGACGAGTGGCTAAAGAGTGCATGGGAAGAAGGACTAATAAAAAAAGACGAAGACCAGAAATGTATAGAGACAGGAGAATGACAAACAGAACAGAGGACTGCCACAATAAACCAATGCACAGATTAAACATGAGACAGACTAAAGGATTAGCCAGCGATGACACATGGCAATGGCTACAGAAGGGAGAGCTAAAGAAGAAAACTGAAGGAATGATAAAAGCAGCACAAGATCAGGCCCTAAGAACCAGATAAGTTCAAAGAACAATAGACGGAAATAACATCTCTCCCATATGTAGGAAGTGCAATACGAAAAATGAAACCATAAACCACATAGCAAGCGAATGCCTGGCACTTGCACAGATCCAGTACAAAAAGAGGCATGATTCAGTGGCAAAAGCCTTCCACTGGAGCCTGTGCAAGAAACATCAGCTACCTTGCAGTAATAAGTGGTACGAGCACCAACCTGAAGGAGTGATAGAAAACGATCAGGCAAAGATCCTCCGGGACTATGGTATCAGAATAGATAGGGTGATACGTGCAAATAGACCAGACGTGACGTTGATTGACAAAGTTAAGAAGAAAGTATCACTCTTTGATGTCGCAATACCATGGGACACCAGAGTTGAAGAGAAAGAGAGGGAGGGAATGGATAAGAAAATATCAAGATATGAAAATAGAATAAGAAGGATATGGGATATGCCTGTGGAAATTGTACCCATAATCATAGGAGCACTAGGCACGATCTCAAGATCCCTGAAAATGAAATCTAGAAAAAACTAGAGGCTGAAGTAGCTCCAGGACTCATGTAGAAGAGTGTGATCCTAGAAACGGCTCACATAGTAAGAAAAGTGATGGGACTCCTAAGAGGCAGGATGCAACCCGGAACCCCACACTATAAAAAATACCACCCAGTCGAATTAGAGGACTGTGATAGAGCAAAAAAAAAAGGAAAAAAAAAGAGAAAAAAAATGAAAAAAAAAAATGAATAATACTAATAATAATAATATAATAATAATAATAATAATAATAATAATATGAATGATAATAATAATATAATAATCTCAAGATGAAAAATATGGAATACTCTAAAATATTTGAATCTTACTTATCTAAAGAGATGAAGTGGACATTTACAGCCATTGCAACACTTTCGTGATTCTGATCTTTCCTTATGATAAATATCAGTGATATGGTATTTCAATTTATGTTGGTAAACCTTAGTAACAAGCATATAGTTTCTGCAGCAATTTTCTCCTGCAAGAATTTCACAATACCAAAATGTTCAATATGTCCATACTTAATATTTAAGGCTAAGGGTCGATCATTTTAAATACGCAAAGCACATCTTCTAGTGAAATGAATGATGCCCTTTGTTTTTTATCTAAAAAATAATCATTATTAATGTGAGATAATCCTCTGTGCTATATAGGTGCGGTGTTTTTTTTTTTTCAATCCGGCTCAATCACCAGTTTGAAAAGTGGTCAGAATTGCATATGTCAGATCTTTGATGGCTTCTCTTGAGCTGTCGTGTTCTTAATTAAGTTCTGCAGCATTCTCTTCCCTGTCCTCCCTTTATCTGAAAGGGCAACGTTAAACAACACATGTGCCGTTAAAACTAAGAAGAAATGGCTATGAGGGTCATTATTTTCCTTTGGCTCCCAGCCATACTATGTGATAGTGTCAGGTCAAAACAATTATCTTGATATATGACAGCGGAAAAGCGGAACCCAATGTTCTCTCTCATGTTCTGTTTTCTAATTTATTATCTATCTATCTATCTTCTTCTTCTTCTTCTTCTTCTTCTTCTTCTTCTTATTATTATATTATTATTATTCTTATTATTATTATTATTATTATTATTATTATTATTATTATTATTATATAGATGGAGATTGCTGCTTCAGCTTCATTAATTTCATAGTTCTTTTCTATTGTTTTTATCACGGCCTTTTTAATATTACTTAGATTGGCGAGTAACGCGCCTGTTGGATACATAGGGGAAAAATGCAAATTAAAACAGAATTACATAAGATGTGCAGCAAACAAAACCAGTAAAATAACTGGCTGAAAGATATGCATTTTTAAGAAAAGCCATAAAGGAATACAATTAAAGAATATTACGAAGATGAAGTCGATAGCTGTGGGTAAAAATTGTAACATCGTCTGAAAACAAGAGCGTTGGGGCATTGACTTGAGAGCTGTTTTCTTTTTAATGCTGTAATGTGGAACTCGAGGAGACAAAACAATTGTGACACATCGTTCCACTTTACTTGATTATTTTGATGAGGTCTATGAAAAGAAGTCAAGCTATGGGTGGTATTAGTATGAACCAATATAATGTTACATTAAAAACATACTTGTACGTACACAGTCGTATGTACACACACTATAATTACATAGACAGAGTAGATAATGATTATGGAACATCCTGAAAATCAACAAGATTAATAACCAGAACAAGCAACACACTTCATAACCAACAGTTATTATCTTTATATAATTTAACTGATAATCCCACAGACTCTCTGGAAAAGTCTCGTCAATCATGGGACAGCTATGAATATGTAGCTGCTGTGTTAAAAAGTTGCAATGATCGCATACTGCTGTGAAGATAAAAAAGAAAAAAAAAGAAGAAAAAAAAAACATTTTTACCTATCCGAGCAGATAGACAGTTAATGTTTCTCGACATCAGGGTAAATTGTTTCAGAATGATTTTTAGTCGATATATAAGCCATTCCTACATATTTTTAAGAAATAAAAAAAAAATATTCATATCAGGTAATCTCTCTCTCTCTCTCTCTCTCTCTCTCTCTCTCTCTCTCTCTCTCTCTCTCTCTCTCTCTCTCTCATAGAAGTTGATCCTTCTTATTCTTCATGGCTAAGCAATACTTCTGTCATCTATACTTCACGGTGTAGAACGAAATCCTACAATGAACCTTCCATGATAAGTAATGTTAGGTCCTCATAATTCGTACTGTCGTCAGAGTTACTTTTGCTTTCATGCAAAGTCCAACTTATATTCCCTTTATCTGCAGTTTCATGGAGAAAAATACTTGTTTGATGATTATAAAAATTCTTTTGAAAGGCGACTTCTAAAACACAGTGCTTTGTAGAAAACTTTATACTGACGAGCCTTCAAGCACAATTCCCAGGAGCAGATGTCTTATATACCAGTACAATCGCAATATCTTCTGAACTTAGACAGCTGATACTAATGAAGTACTGAGTCTCATCTTCCGTTTGATATTCTACTTTAATCCTAAGGTTAAAAAAAAAAGTAAAAATAATGCGGTAATAATGAAAAACGTATTGGGTCGAACATGCTGTTATAATTCTTGCTATGGAGTTCACTCTATTTTCTCGGGATTTCCATTTCTGACTAGACAGTAGTATTGGACATCTATTTTATTTTATTAACATGAGCTGATCATCGCTTGTTCTTGTGCAATCATTATGAATACTTGTTCGTTGTTCATGTTGATCATTGTTTATGTATAAACATCATGAACACTTACTTTATTTGATATATCAGATAAAACGTTTTTGAGATAAAAAACAAATAGAAAAGCGCATAAACACCAGAATTTCTTCATATACCTCTTCTTATTCTTAGAAGGACAGCTGGTGTGATTTTCCTTCTCTTGAATGGTCTTTCAGCTTTCATCGATGGTGTTACTGACCTTCTTTTAAGAATATCTGCACCGTGAATGAACTGTTGAGTAAACATGAGATTGGTAATATATCAGTGAACAGGATTCACTGACGGCTCCATTCAAGGTGGAACAACAATTCCGTGGAATAGGCCTTCGGAGCATCCAGATGCTACTTGGACCACGTCCAAATTATTTCCTTCCCAGCTCTGTGTGTGTGTGTGTGCGTTCTTCGTCCTCGGTGTCTTATCTGTCCTCCCAAAGGCGATCATATGCGAGCTTATACTGTTAAATGGACGGAGAGGAATATTGATGATACTGTCGATTATCTTTTTCTTTTTCATGGTAGGGTATGGATGATACTTTTTTTTTAATTTGTGCTCCTATACATCACATCTCCAGGTTCTCAGAACTTCTACTCGTCCAACTACTATGGCTACAAAGAGAAGCGAAGGCTGTTCCAGGCAACACTGTTCTGGACGTCCAGTTGACATGCACTTATTAAGAAATAGTAAATCGTTGTCATTAATATTCCTCCATAGCCAGAATAGTCACTACCCATGACAAGGAGTCTTTTATGTTAAACATAACAGAATGTATATGAAATTCCGTGCACGATCTTATATTCTATGAACACAATCTCGTAAACATTGTTGCAGCACTACTGGAAATATAATTCTTTTTTCATTTCTTCGTCCATTAAGGCATTTGTTCAAGTGGATATTCAGAAGTATTTTAAAAACGGAAAAGGAATACGTTCTTTATTAATGCTGATTTTTAAAAAAAATGCCAATTCAAACAGAACGTTACTGTAGATATGACCACTTCTTCCCCCCCCCAATTAACCTTCAATCCTCCCCAAAATTGAATTAAATACGATGTGCAAGAACAAAATCAGTAAAATAACTGGCTGAAAGACTTGGAGTTTTAGGAAACACCATGAAGAAACAGAAAAAAAGAATATTACCAAAATGAGTCGATAATTGTGTGGGTAAAAATTGCAATATTGTCGGAAAACAAGAGCGTTGGGGCATTCCCTTGAGAGCTGTTTCCACTTCAGTGTTGTAATGTGGAACTCGAGGAGAGAAAACAATTGTGACACATCTCTTCCATTTTACTTGATTATTTTGATGAGGTCTATGCAAAGAAGTCAAGCTATGGGTGGTATTATTGTAGAACCAATATAATGTTGAATTAAAAAACATACTTTTACGTACACAGGCGTATGTACACACACTATAATTGCATAGACAGAGTGGATAATGATTATGGAACATCCTGAAGATCAACAACACAAATAACCAGAACAAGCAACAAACTTCATAACCAATAGTTATGGCAGGTGGAAACAAGTTTACTTCTCTTGATTATTCTCTTAAATGTTATCAAGTGGATTTATTCAATAATTTTCCCCATACTGTCCATAAATAGGTGGGATTTTCTAGAGCATAAAGGTATCATTGTCTATTGGAGAACAAAATGTAATGCACTGTTATTTGATTACTATGGGATAGTAGTAATTAGAGTAGAGTGAATTGACTACTTTCCACTCAATATTTATTATAAATCTGTACTATATAATATCCACTCATGCCCTTGATTTCTCTTTAATTAAACTCGAGTCATATTCTCCTGCTGATAAGAGGAAGAAAAAAATATCTGGTTTTTTTTATAATACATGATATTGCGGCTGTGTTGCGTTGGCAACTAATATTAAGCCTAATTGACTTCTGGATAAAGAGCAAAGAACTAACACTTGGACATTTAAAGAAAAATTAACGGTCAGTGAAAAAACAGGAAGATTTGTGATTAGAATGAAAGTCAGTAAATCAAAGGTGTAATTCTGTATACTTTTGTTCCTAGCATCAGGGGATAAAATAATTTAATAAACTGGATGAAAACCACCTCAATTTGAAACATTTTCCATTTTGATTAGTCGTTAACAATCTCCTGTAGACATAAGCTTTCCAATAAATTAATCTGTAACTAAAATTTTAACACATCATACTATCCCCACATTACAGGATTATCATTTTTAAGCTTTATGATTCTGCCAGGGGTACTCCAAAAAAAAAAAAAAAAGCTGAAAGTTTTGTATGTTTCACATGAAAACCGCCATTATGTGACTCTAGAAAATAATACTTCTTTAAAAGGATAACACATTTGCGCATTATATATGACATGTTTATTTATTAATGACGTTTCTGAAGTCTAAAAATGTTATCACATCTTTTATCTGCGGAATCATTTTTATTGCTTATTCTCTTTTGATGGTGTAAAATAACTTATATACTTTTGTCACTTAAAATTAGGGTCTTTTCCACAACAACAACAACTAGTAATAATAATAATAATAATAATGATAATAATAATAATAATAATAATAATAATAATAATAATAATAATAATAATAATAATAATAATAATAATAATAATAATAATAATAATAATAATAATAATAATAATAATAGTACTGGTGTACTTGGGAAGCAAACCCTCACTCAAGCATGCTTTATTCAAATTAATAGCTACTTCATCAGCCATATACTTGTAGATATTCTTCCCTATTTTCAGAATTGCATTTCGTAAACCTATAACCTTAGACATTACATCCACACCAGATTCCATGGCAATATTTTGAGATGAAATAATACAACATGCTCCTCTCTTTCCGTGAAGAGCAAAAGGAATTCTAAAAATGTGAATCATCAGACATGGGAGCTTTAATTTGCTGTTTATTCAAATTTCACCCATGATAATGGCCATAAAAAAATTATACTAACTAATACGACGTTTAGCGTAAAGTTTCATTCAATGAAATGAAAATCGTTCTCTAATTGAGGAAAGAACCTTTTCCCTAACGCCACAAGTGCCAGGAAATCATTCGCTGTTAACTCAGATGAACAATAAATTCCACTCTCACTCTCTTTTTGTGGTAAGCTTACTTAAGGCATGACGATTAATTACCGATGGTCAAAGTGAAGAATCTCTCTCTCTCTCTCTCTCTCTCTCTCTCTCTCTCTCTCTCTCTCTCTCCAACAACAAGTTTATATAAGCCCTTTTTGCACGCAGCCTTTTCCCTTGATAGAAGGGGCAGAGAAATGCAAACCTTGGTCGAGGAATAACACTCAGGGAGAGCGTCAATAGATGGAGACCTCCTCCTTTGAATGGAGGACCCAATATCATTACCATTTTGATGGCCTTCTCAACAGGCGCCTCTGAAGATCCGTTTGCAGCAGAAATTCAGGTTTATGAAGGAAAGATGAGTAGAGGAGAAATGGAAGACAATAGTGCACTGTTAAAAAAAACTTCATAAGCAGGAAAAAATTAAGATTCCAAAAACCGATTTATCCTGAACATCCTGATGTCAGGACGTAGTACAAATATCTTGCCTTTTATACATCTTCCTGCAACCTCCGTAAAAGAAAAATACGGGTAATGACTATGGCAATGTATTATATGATGTGATATCAAGGCTATTTTTCGTTTTTATTTATTTTTTCCGGAAAACCAATAATTCGGGTCAATATTTTTCCATATACGAGCCAAAAAAAAAAAAGAAAAAAAATCTAAAGGAGAACTTAAATATAATCGTAGATATAACCAACATTCTTAATGAAGTCAGCTGGTTCTTAACAAACAACAAACAGACTAAATGGTGCTTAATACACATAATTTGCACCAGTTCAGTTGCTAACGAAATGGTATTATATCATCCTGGAAAAGAAATGTATTAACGTTTGTGATGATCCGATGAATGGGAATGTAATTGCCTGATGGGTGCACTGTACGTTAAATGAACGTGACTCAATTTTCCAAAATCTCAAGACTACAAATTTTTGGCAGAGGAATTTAAAATTATTGATAAAATAGGGAGAATCATTATCTTACCCTACATATTTTTTAGAACTTTTTAGAAATAAAACAAATAATACATTTTACAATGCAAGTGGTGTTAACAAAGAACTTAATAATATTCTCTGTGTACTATTTCATCCTAATTTCATACGTGCTGTACCCATTTTAAAAACTATAGGTATTAACTTAGTATATAATAATAAATTGAGAAATAAACTAATTAGAAATAGCCCATCAATTCAAACAATATTTGTATTGAGTATTCCTTGTAAATAAATATAATACAATTTATGTAGGGTAACCATCTAGAGGGAAGATGCTCTCAGCAAAGTACTTGTTCGAAATCCTAAGTTTTTTCACTCACTTTTGTCCCTTGGATGTAAGGTTATTATCAAGCATGTTTTCCTTCGTGCTACATTGGATATACTAAGAATATGTGTGTAGAATCTTTTGGTCACCTTTTTAATTTCAATAACTGCGAAGTATGAAAAAATAGATTAACTAATATGGCCTTGCTGTGTTTTATCAAATATATATATATATATATATATATATATATATAATATATATATATATATATATATATATATATATAATATATATATATGATCGAAAGGATACAACCGAACCCCTATGAAAAAGGACTGTTGGACTAAGAAAAGTGGATTCGAGACTTTTTCGAATTATGTTCAGTAAAGTTTCAACTATTTTCTTTACAGAAGAAAGCAAAGCAATTCGATGGAGGTTTGAAAGAATGGAACGGCCACAGATTTTCGGAATGGAATGAATCACATGTTTCCAAAGGGCTTCCAATGTACAGTTCCAAAAAAGAAAAAAATGATCAATTACAGAGTAAAGGAACCATTCTTCTCACTAAAGTCCTTCGGCAATTGTGCTGGAGTTCTTTTCCGGAGGATATAAATTTCATATGGATTTCAATTTCGTTACAATATTAGTTATGTCTTATAAAATCAGATCTTGCAATGAGTCCAAAGCTCATGTGTCAGTCGAATTTCGTCCTTTGCTGGTGAACGGAAATATGAATAGCATATCCCTCCATTCCCATTTCCCTATGCCATTTCTGCAAGAAGCTTCCTCTTAGGAATCCACGATGTCATTCCCTTGGCGCTGCTTCCATGTATTCATTTACTTTTATTTCACAACATGGTATTTTTACTGACCCATAAAATCCGCCGTAATTACCTTGACTTTGTCGGTCAGGTTACTGCAGTGCATATTTCTAGTCTGTGTTATTGTGGCCTTGAGCGAGACTTGTTTTATTCCCTCCGATTATTGTAGTTGTATTGACCACGTGACTTTATTGCTTTTTGACATTAAAGACTTCGTATCATCCGGTTTCCTCTTTACTCTTCCGATTTCATTTCCCAGTCTCTGTAATCGGAAAATATATTGCAATAACTGACTTTACTTCCAGAATTCTGAGAGAGAGAGAGAGAGAGAGAGAGAGAGAGAGAGAGAGAGAGAGAAGAAGAAGAAGAAGAAGAAGAAAAAGAAGAGAAAAAAATGCATATTCAGCATGTCGATCATCCATCCAGGAAGGAAGACTGACTCAAACTTTTTTTTTTTTTTTTTTTTTTGCGGGGTGGGGGGCGGGTATTTATAACATATATGAACTAGGTCTTATATAAACTGTTCAAAACTGATTAAATTACTAATCTGGGTAAAACTTTAGAATTTGTCAACTGTGTGGGGGCGGACGTGTTGGAGGTCTCTCTCGCGTTTCTTCACAGAAAAAGGGGTTTTTCGCCCTTGGTGATTATACCTCTTATAGTAAGCAATGTGTTATAGTGTCTCCACGTAAAATACCCGGCGTGTAAGCCGGAGTGTTTTTGCAATTGCAGATATAATATTATTCTTTCTGCTCCAATCAGTGCCTTAGAAATCTTTCAAATCACAGCTACTCGATGCCTATTGGTCAGGTGGGAAATGGGGTAAAAAGAATGCAGTGTATGGCTAGTGCATGACCCTTCCTTTACCACAAAAATGTCCATCCGACCAACCTCCAACCATTGCGGAAGTAACCCTGGCACCTACCGGTGCCTGTGTACCACACACAAGTTCCGTACTCGCAAAACAATTGTCTTTATTTTATACTATAATAATCGAACGATTCCGACGTCGAGTCCGCTATACAATCTGTCAGTAATGCCTTCTCCGATGAGGATATCAACGTTGCATATACGAAATGCAAAGATCTGATACCAGAGAGCATTCTCAAGGAGTGATCCACAAAGAACTTGTCCTCTCACAAGAAAATATCATATATCGCTAGGTGGCTAAGGAAATGCTCGGTGGAAATCTACACCGATGACCCTTACAATCTGCCCCCACAATTGGGTGGGGCCTGCTGACCTAAGCCTACCTGCGGTGTACGACACGGCGAAAAATGCCTTCCAAACAGCAAAATCTCTCTCAGAATAATTGGAAAAACTCGGATAAAATTGACGAGAACAATGATAAATTATCAGAATCTGGGACGTGATCATTGACTACAGGAATCCTAGACAGTCCCTTAAAATGGTGGAAACAAATAACCTCACACGTATCTGGGATGCGATCAAAAAGTGCATCCATTTGTTTTTTTTTTTTTTTTTTCTCGCCTCCCAGCAACACGGAAGTTGCCCTCTTGTCCCACTATTAGACCATTCTGAGGGGATTGTTGGTCTCCCAACCTCTTCTCCCATCCCCAGTGCCTCAGTTAGAAGATATATCTACGGTGATGTTTACCACATTCGTAATCCTCCCCACCCTATCTCTCCCCCGCAAAACCCCCCATCGTAGATGCAGATGAGAGTGATCTTGAGGGGCCTGGCGGCTGGCAGATATAAACAAGCCGAAAAAAGAGAAGAACATCTCGTTTGGCCGCTGGACTGGAGCTCAACATTCGTGTTTCACCTCACCCGACACCTGAGAAGAGATGTCACGTAGTAATTTACAATCTGCGCCCATCAGTGACGCTAGATAGTCTAGTTTTCTCACTGGCTCTGACCCACTCATCTTTTCACGAACTCCCATGCAGAAGTAACATAAATTTGGCTTACAAATAACAATAATTTTTACCATTATTGCATGATCCTACCTGGGGAGTTATACAGTATTATCCATGATTCTCCTCTGATCTATTTGTATAATCGGGGACCTTAATTCTCACCCCACAAAACAATTTTATAACGAACTTACTCGGTTCTGTCAAAATCATGCTCTCCAAATTAGCGATGTATTGCTCCTCCGTTCTTCCTCCTATGCATATGTACATAATAGAGTGGACGCTATTACAACCTCCTGGCTGGACCACTGCATCACATCTCCTCAACTTTATGATTCTATTATGACCTGCAATATTCGCTATGTTCTTGCAACGCGCTACGATCACATCCCATTACAGGTGTCATTCAGTAACCCCCCATCCCTCCCTACCGTGAACCCCCTAACTGATCGTCCACCAGCGGTAAACTGGGATTTTAAAAAACCAACAGAAACCAGATACTTTAGGGCGACCACGGAAACCAGTTTTGCGGTCAATAGTTCAACCGGCAGACACCTTACTTTGTACTAGCACAAATTTGTGAAATGACCACCCACAGGAGGATTTGAATGAATTCTATTCGAACATAACCTCAACTATGCTTGCTTCGGGCAGGATTGCCTATAGATTTCGTCAAGGTAATTCTCGTAATATAACTAGATGGATGACTTGGTTAAAGATCTGTGTACATACTCACGAGAATGTTTTTACTGTGGAGGCAAAATGGCAGCGCGAGGGAAGGGCACTCTGCATTACTAATGAGACAGGCGAAGTGCAGTCAATCTTGCTCTTAAGCACTGCAGGTTAAATGAAAAACAACTAAGAGCAGATGCAATGTCTAGAAATTTAGAATCTGGTGATCCTCGTCTTTGGAAAGATATCCAGTCCTTAATCCCAAAACTAAAAACCTATCACAGAGAGTAGGGGAAGCTGTCGGAGACGAAACTTTTGCAAGTATATGGGGTGATCACATCAACAATATCCTGAATTGCATAAATGATCAAGATTCTCGAAGGGATGTAGATAACCTCCTTACTGACAACATTCAATCTCATTTTGATGACCGTATTATGCCAGGTAACATCAGCAATGCCATAAACAGCCTACCTAATAATAAATCGCCCAGCTGTGATAGTCTTCCTGCAGAGGCATTCAAATTCTGCCATCCGATAATTTACATTTTGCTAGCTGCCCTATTCAATGAATGCATAATTTCCACCGGTTTCTTCCAGACTCCCTATTTTTTTCTAGTTACACTTGATACCATTAATCATAAACAAGCTAAAGGATGCAGCTGACACTGGTGGCAACTACCGGCCGATTGCAATCACAACGATCGCATCGAAGATACTTGAGTCGGTTCTTCTAGTGAGACTTCTCCCCTTTCTACACACCACTGACAACCAGTTCGGGTTTAAAGCAAACCACTCAACCGCACCTGCATCTACATACTAAAGAATTGCTGAACTACTACCTATCATCAGCCTTTCCTGTTTTCCTTTGTATTGTAGATGTAAAGAAAGCCTTTGACAGAGTAAACTACCTGAAGCTCCTTCCTGAAGCTGCAATAAAATGGGCCACACCCTATATCCTAATTGGCATTTTACACTGCTGGTTCTCCACACAAGCAATTTCTGTGTCAAATGGGGTAACGTATTATCGTACACCTTCGGCTCCCTAAACGTGGTTCGGCAAGGGGGTATTCTCTCTCCATACCTGTTTAATACGTACACAGATGCCTTGAATGTCAAGCTGAACTCACTCCCAATCGGATGCACATCAATGAAAACAACTATAAACAACCTCCTGTTACGCCGACAGTATGGTTATGATTTCCCCATCAGTGCAAGGTCTCCAACGACTCATCGACACTTGCCGCCAATGTGCTGAGGAATTTGATATAATCTACAACGAAACCAAAACCCAGTGCATATCGCTGCTCCCGAGATCGCTTAAGCATATTGCAGAACCACAAATTTTCCTCGGAAACCATTGGCTGGAATTTGTGCAGAATTTTCCGTATTTGGGTCCACATTATCATCGACGACCTTTTATAAAGATACGGCAGACATTGAACAGAGGCGTCGTAACTATGTGCAACTGGCAACATGGTTGCAAGGAGGTTTGCCTTCTGTCACGAGACGTGAAACTGCTGCTCTTCCGCTCGTAGTGCTAGTATCTATGGGTGTTCCCTCTGGACGTACTATAACCCGAGAGACCATGAGAACGCATCACTTGTGCACAATGACATACTGAGACGCCTCACAAACACTCCCCGCTACCACTACGCCACACAGATGTTCATAGAAAACCCCCTGGACAATTTAAAAATTATTGTTAGGCGAACAATGTCCAGTCTGGTAACGAGTGAGAACAGCAGCAACTCGCTCATAGAAAGCATCCTAAGGAGTGAATCAAGAAGAAGATCTAAATTGTGGGAAAGATGGGAAAAATGAGGCCATTGTCCCCTAAAGGAACTTAATCTCTGTATTGGCAAGATGTCATCTGCAGATTTTGTCATTATTACATTTATTGCTGATATTATAATTTTTCAATATGACTGTGGATTACTATCAAGTTAATGTTTTTTGTTTTTTTTTTTTTTTTTTTTTTTTTTTTTTTTTTTTATCAATTTTTGTATTTACCCCTCTGGACCTGACTACTGTAACCACCTAAGGTCCTCTAGTCGAAATTTAAGTTATATAATATGTGCACTAACTTTTATTACTCTCAATGCATTTTTTTTTTCTCACCAATATTATTACAGTTATTACCAGTATTATGATTGTTATCTATTTTATGCTACCTCAGCTATTTTGTGGATAATTGCCGATTATTAATTTTTTTAACATGTGTCTCATGTCTCTAGATTGTGTATGTTACTGTCTGTATTTTGTATATTCCATGTATATGGCCTTGAGCTGAAATAAAGGATATTATTATTTTATTATTATTATTATTATTATTATTATTATTTTATATTATTATTTTATTATTATTATTATTATTATTATTATATCTAAAATTTAAACGGGATGCAAAGGAAATCTCGAAATAAAAGAAAAAAGCCAATTGTATTTTCTCATGAATCCAGGTCCTTGATACTTTAAATGGGACTTAGATGCAAAACATTGGCATTGGGCTTTAATCACATTCAGCCGATGGAAAGCAATCAACATTATCATTCGCATTTAATGCAGTCCACTACGATGGAATGAGTTGGATTGTGTTTGCATTCGTTATTTGGGATTGTATTTTGCAAAGCTGATATGAACTCGGAAATTTAATCCGGGCACTCAGTCAGATTTATTGTTATAGTCTGAAATCATCTGAGTTTACTGGATATGCAACAGTTAAGTTATTCAAGATATTTATTACCTTTTCATATGTTAGTGAAGGTGTCAGCTTCTTAATCGACTAATGAATATAATACCAGCTACTGAGTTTTTCTAGGAATAATTAAATCAATAATATTTTGTTTTCTCTTATAGGCTTAAATTATGCCTGAGAATCTAAATAATGGAAATGGTATAACTAATCATATTGAAAATCATGATCTGATTTATGCAAATCGTTATTTGAAGTTTCTATTAGGGAACAAATATGAGATATTACTTGCAAACTTAAGTTACCATTAAAGTCATATATGGACACTCGGTCTTCCTATGGTTAAAGTCTACATAATGCGAAAACATCAAGTTATACGTCATTCGTCGTTTTTTTTTCAGATTGTACAAGTCCTAATATAACTACAGAAGAACTGAAAATAAATATTAGAACGAGCGTTAAATATCAATACTAAAAGTTTTAAGAAAATGTTAAAGAAACTTTTAGTACGGAAGGAGAAGCACATGAAATTTTGTCTAAAAATGGAGAAGATTAATTACATCAACCTCTTGACCGAGGAGACATTGATAATAAACTTTTCTGAAGCTTTTATTTGGTTACTTTGACAGCTTACGAATACGCTTGTTTCAATCTTTGAGAATAGCTCAAGAGCGTCTTTGCACTTTAAGTAAATCAATCTCAATGAAAAAAAAAAGAATGTTTTGGTATTCCAATTAAGTACAAAAGACATTAATGCATGAACCAAGAGAGA
This sequence comes from Macrobrachium nipponense, assembly GCF_015104395.2. Classification (NCBI taxonomy): domain Eukaryota; kingdom Metazoa; phylum Arthropoda; class Malacostraca; order Decapoda; family Palaemonidae; genus Macrobrachium; species Macrobrachium nipponense. Next base: position 42,685,736 of record NC_061095.1, on the reverse strand, counting down.
TATGTGGTTTATATATTTTCGCAAAATAACATTTAAAACTTCTTCATCTTTTCCATATATTATATCAAGAACTTTAGATTCAAGAGTTTCCCAGAAGACTGAATCTGTCTTGATAGTAACTGCCTTTTTGTTGAATGAATGGTTGTCTTCCTGTACGCCTGATTTTTAAACTCAGAATTGACATTGTTCGCTTCCTGTTATTTTATGGTAGTAAAATGTGTATTTCTAGAGCATCATCGGCATAACAGTTATTTGGAAAAACTCTCTATCGCGATTATATAAAATTTTCTAAAGGGTCCACAATAATACAAAGTGTTAGGAGTCCGTGTATAATTTTAGGACTTACAAAAGCTTTCGAACCCTTCCCTGGGTTCATCTTCAGTCCAAATGACAATTAGTTACAATTATGTGTAACCAATGTTCATTTGGACTGAAGATGAACCCATGGAAGGGTTCGAAAGCTTTTTGTAAAGTCTTAAAAATTATACAAGGACTCTTAACACTTTGTATTATTGTGGACCCTTTAGAACATAACAGGTATTGATATGTTAATACAAGCTAAACGAAAACTTTTGGAAGCTGTATAAAAATAATTTTACTAAATAAAATTTTAATATATTTGTAACGTATATACATTAATAAGAAAAAAAAAAAAATCATTCATCAAAATTACGAAGAAACTGGGGACCTTGAGTGAACCTTTCTTAAGCAACTTGATTAACTGAGAGACGAAAATATCAGAACAAAGAAAAGAATTCATCTCAGCTTCCCCGAGTCTGCAGGGCAAAGTTGCATCACTTCTGAGAGTTTGAATACTCTCTTGAGTGACATCTAAAAGAGCAGTGCCTCTCTCTCTCTCTCTCTCTCTCTCTCTCTCTCTCTCTCTCTCTCTCTCAACAGCTGCAGGTTCTTCTTTCCCACGTCCATTGTTATTTCTCGGAAGAAAGGTCTCTTTCATCTCATGCGAATCTTAATTGCTTTGATTTTTCCAGTTAGTTTTAAAAAGTTAACGTGACTGCCCCTTTTTTCTTTCTCTGATCACTGTTTTGGTGAATCTTAAAGTTCTATCTCACATTTAAAATTATGTCTTCAGGGATAAACACTTTTCTGTCTGTTGTGTATGTCGTTCTTGCCTGTAGCAATTTCTCTATTGCTTTTCTTATTTCAGATGTCGTTGTTTGGGCTCTTGTTGTCTGGGAAACACTTCTGCCGGTAACGTCAACCTTGGCCATTTAGGACTTCGGTCCGGGATACGTTGAATGTTTGTGTGGTGTCGTTCTTAATCCCAACAGGACCCATAGTAATTATTTTCTATAATTTCTTCCTTGACACCTGGCTGTTGGAGAGTGACATCTGGCTGTTAGAGAGGCTTTTAATGATCTATGCAGCTTCTCTTTTATTCTGCTTGCTTCGGGGTTGTAGACAGTAGCGTGCATTATTTTAGTTCCCAAACTGTGGGCGACAGCGCTCTACAGGAAGGAGGTAAAGTGTGCTTCTCTGTGGCTGGTGATGATCTGGGGAACATTGTGCCTACTGATCCAGTCAGTAAGGCATTTACTGCAACCCACCGCCATCTGTTGTCGAATGGGGTTTGCTTCGGGCCATTTTGTATTTCTATTTATTATTGTGAATAGACACCAGTACCCCTCTGATGGAGTTGATGGTCCCACTTAAATGTGGACAAGGCATCGGGACGTCATAGTGTATTCTTCTATTCCAGTCTCCTTATGGCTTGTAATTTTTGAATTCTGGCATAGGATGCATTGACTTGCCCACGTTTTGACATCTTTCCAGATATCATTCTGGCAGTAGTTCGACCTGATGGCTGATGGGTGGGATTGGGTGTGGGCGAGGCTGAAAGCTCCCTTCCTTAAAACCTCCGACAAGTAAAGGAGTGGGCGTCCGTTACTCCTCTCGCAAGTGATGGTCGCCGTTCCTTCTTTGATTGACAGGTCACTCCATTTAGGTCACTCTATTTAAGGGCGTTGTAGTCCTTCCTCCTCCTTTTGCTCCTCGGCTATACCTTGATAGGGGATCCCAAGTTGGATAGGGTTGAGCAGTTTCTGGATAGGGCATTCAGTACGGTGTCAGATATATACATATATATATATATATATAATATACATATATATATATTATATATATATATATATATATATATATATATATATGTACTATATATGTATATATATATATATATATATATATATATAATATATACAATATATATATATATATCATATATATATATATATATATATATATATATATATATATAAATATATATATATATATAGTATATATATATATATATATATATATATATATATATCTATATATATATATATATATATATATACATATATATATATATAGATATATATATATATATATATATATATATATATATATATATATATATATATACATACATATATATATATATATATATATATATATATATATATATATATATATATATATATATATATATATATATATATATATATATATATATATATATATAATATGCACGCATTTTTCACTTGCGCGTTTATTACAGTGGATTTTCTTCTCGAAATTTTCACACCCTCAAATGCCTTTATTTGATAATAATTGACAGTTAATAATGAATGATAATGTATCTACTGTTAACAATTATCCTGGGAAAAATAGGGAAATAAAATGGGTTTAATCCTTTTTTTACCCATTTATTGATATCAAACGATTTGTTCTGTTGGACCAACGAAGAAAAATATTCTAAATTCATTGGTCAACTTTTATATTTTGATGAGAACAATACTTCTTATACGTTTCAAACGAATTAGTGGTAATTCAAGCCTGAAATATGATTGTTCTCTGGGAAATCGAGTATTAAACTATATAACCATCGATGTGCTTAAAGAGTAATAATAATAATAATAATAAATAATAATAATAATAATAATAATAATAATAATAATAATAATAATAATACCTCTGCTAGCATCATTCTTTAGGATTTCTCGAATACCCCCGATGTGCAAGCCAGCCTCACATTTCCACAGAGAAACTTATAGAACCATGAATTCGAAGGAATCTCGATTGATCAACACTTCATCCGATCTTGTTTTATAATAAAGTTCTCCGTCCTCTCCCGTATTTGTACCATGCTATCTTCTCCGAGGAAGTTCTTTCACATATGTTTCGGTGAATTCTGTCCTCTTGGAAATCTTTGCTGTCTCAGTCTCTCATACAAAAAAAAAAAAAAAAAAGATAAAAATACAGAGGAATAAAATGAACCAGTTAACCAACTGTGTTCATAATTTTACAGTTTCATTCTCAACAGTTAAATCCTAAAATATTCTACCTGTTGAGCGGTTTCTTAGTCAATTAATTGAAATAAAATAAAAGTAAAAGCCACTCCGAAAACCAAATGCAATCTCAAGATAATGATAATAAAAGTGCTCAAATATTTAATTTAGTTTCCGATATATTCTCATTGGCCAAACAAGCGAATGAAAAGTGAGGTTCAAATGAGCATCGAGTGCGTCAGCGACAGAGGAAATTCGTTAAACAGGCGATAATGAGATCAGTTTCGACATCGGTTCATTTAATGGATTTTTCGCTGTCAAGTCAATCAGTTTCTGTCTGATGCGCCTGTGAGTTACCTCCTCGTGATATCGGATATCGCAATTTTTTTAGGACAATTATGCATTTTTTTCATAAATTTCTATTTTTATTATTAGGTAGTTCTAGTCAGTAATTTTATTCATGAAAAGTGCAATTTTCTTTGCAATATAGAACAGTTTCCAAGTGCCTTATTATTACAAAATCATGTCAAATATAGCAATTTTATATTTATGAGATGCGAAATACATCATTTTGATAGATTTTCCCTTACTGGTACTAAGTAAAGTGATTTCAGTATGGGAGTTCCAATGTATAAAGAAATATTGAATAAGAACAAATATTGCTGTAATGAGTGTTATAAATCCTTTCTTGTCTGGTTTCAGTTTCATTAGATTTTACTTTGGATAGAAGAGGGAAAAGAGAGTAATTCGGAAGGTTTAATTCGGAAGGTTTAGGACGAAGAAGGAGAGGAAGACCAAGCGTGCTCGCTAGATGGCGTGATCGAAGTCTTTGTTGCCTTATCAAGGAAGCATGAGTAGGAGGTGAGTGGCGCAATGTGTATAGGTTGTCTCGACTTCGGCTGTGTGAGTATTTGTTATTATATGCTGTTGAACATTCATGGTTCAGGCATTCACGAACAACCAACAATTATAAGATGAATTTATAAGAAGTGTTTCCCTGTACTAACCATATAGAAAAAAAGTGTTCTCTCTTGATTGATAGATAGATAGATAGATAGATAGATAGATAGATAGATAGATAGATAGATAGATAGGAAATTAAAGTCACTGATCAATAAGTTGATACATATTCATTTCAATCAAGAAGGTCAGTTTTATTAGTGCCTTCATAAAGGATTTAAACACTTTTACATCAATCAGTTAACTCAAGTATAGAGTACCACTGCTTCCTGAGCCATTTGTCTGTTTCCGCTTCGTAGTAGATTATTGGGGCTGAATTGGAAATGGCCAGAAAATCGTTAATAGAGGAAGGTTAGCCTTGAGACCCATACATGTTGATCGAGAAAAATACAAATTTATACAAAAGCATGTAATAAATACTTGTTGATCATGAAAACCAAGCAGCATATTTTATATAACATATAAATATTAACTTTTCTTTGTCAGATTATATGGGTCTAAATGCTAACTTCCCTCCATTAAGGATTTCACGGGAGATTAAAATCAGGACCTTTTAATTTCTTACTGAACGAAAACAGCCAGGTGGCTTACCAAAACGACATAACAAAAATACACCTTCACTGAAAGTTATAAGGAATAGGTCAAAGAGAAACAACGAGTTATATTTTCTTAAGCTTGTTAATGAATAAAACACCATTTATCAAAAGACCAGTCTAACAAGTAGAACTGAGAGCCTTCAAGATCTTGCCTTGCTCTAGGCAAACTTTCATTCAACAAAAACGCTGTTTTAAACAGGTTCAAGAAGTTCCTCGTTGGACGAGTGGTTTTCGCGCTCGGCTGCCAATCCGGTGGTCCGAAGTTCTATTCTCGGCTCGACCTTCGCGGAATCAGAGGAATTTATTTCTGGTGATAGAAATTAATTTCTCGATAATGTGGTTCGGTTCCCACAATAAGCTGTAGGTCCCGTTGCTAGGTGACCAATTGGTTCCTAGCCAGGTAAAAATATCTAATCCTTCGGGCCAGCCCTAGGAGGGCTATTATCAGCTCAGTGGTCTGGTATAGCTAAGATATAGTTAACTTAAACAGGTTCAATAGAGGAAACTGCACATGAGCATCACTTTATATATATATATAGATATATATATATATATATATATATATATATATATATATTAAACCGTCATGTTTGGCGATGAACTATATATAGCTCACTTAAGAGTAACAGTAGTAGGTGATACGGTAATGTAAGGTTACTTTGGGTGTTTTGAGACGATGGTTTGGGGTGATTTTTGTTTCAAAGGATATTAAATTGTTTTTTTTACATTAATTTAAGGTATACTTTTGGAATGTTAAAATATGCATTTGTAAGCGCTTTAGTTTAATGGGTACATGGTATTTTGCAATTATAAGTCAATTGAAAGCATTTTAGAGAGGGGACGTTTGTATTTCCGCGGATTTTGAATTTCTCCGCAGATTCTGCAACCTATTCCCGCATAAAAATGGGGTCATTACACACACTCATGCACGTAACACACCAACACACAGACACACACACACACACACACACACACACACACACACACATATATATATATATATATATATATATATATATATATATATATATATATATATATATATATATTATATATATCTCGAACTCTCTCTCAGAACATCCTAATATCATTTCAAAGTCATGTTGCAAAAATCAGTACGCATGTTTTCTGGCCTACGTCATCGTCCTGATGTACTGGGCGTATATTTTATGTATAGTATTATATTTTCCTATATTGTAAGGTAATTTGGAAACCAAAGTACAGGTGTGTATTTTAGGATAGTACTAAATTGTATAGAGCATATTTAAAATACGTGTGTAATTTAGAACGACGGAGAGAGACCGCCAAAAAGAATGCTATGTTTGTACGTCATGTAAGTATTTTCCGTGATTACATACAAATACATCTCCCATAAATTTATTAAAACATTCACGTGACGTCATTCTCGTAGCAAGAAATGTTTTGTGACGACGTAATCTTTCTCTCTCCTTCCTACTCATTCTATCTATACATCGCTATTGTATTGTGTCTATCCTTTTAATGAAAATAATACCTATTACCGTACCACAAACATAAACAAAACGAAAATAAACAATCACAGTAAGTGTACGATAGACTAGGGAGGTAGTGTTGCCATATTTTTTTTGCTTTATCTGATTTATTGTACAGTATTTCATTACAAGTATAGATGGTTATGCTTATCACACATTTTATAACAGTACACAAGATAATATTTTATGACTATTGATGTTTCATCTCTAGTTACCGTAAAAATATTTATAAAACAAGTTTAAGTGCCTCTGAAGTCTCGTCCCCTGGTGTTCTCTCTCTCTCTCTCTCTCTCTCTCTCTCTAAAATATGAGAGACCTTGATTTTTTATGCATGAATGATTGTTGTCTACGGTTCAGTTTTATTGATAAACGTGATGTTACTTTGTCATTTATTTGTCCATACTTTCAATACTATAATTACTTATAAGTTTTTGCATTAAAATAAAACTGAAATAATTGGCGAATATTTAGGATACTGTACAGTATAGTCTAACATCCAAAAACACTTTACAATACAGTAATATAAATTCAAAGACATCTTACATTACTCTTAAAAGAGAGAGAGAGAGAGAGAGAGAGAGAGAGAGAGAGAGAGAGAGAGAGAGAGAGAGAGAAATCATAAACTGAAGCTAATTCTGGGTCCCTCCTATCATTCTGGAGTGGGCCCAAGAAGAAGCTTAAATTTACGAGTTATATTAAAGGTTAATTTAATTTTTACTACTGTAAAATATTTTATAGATGCTTTCCAGTGTTTACTGAGAAAGAGAGAGAGAGAGAGAGAGAGAGAGAGAGAGAGAGAGAGAGAGAGAGAGAATCTTAAACTTGATAAGCTCAGTCTGTCATTATTCGGTGGGCCCAAGAATGAGGTTAACGAGTTTGATATATATTACAGATACATTTAATTTATATTAAGCATTATGTAAAAATTTTGATGTCTTTACTTTTACATTACCATTTGAAAATTATTCAATAATTTTTTATCATGAAAATGTATTTATTCATGAAAAATAAAATGAAAATACAGTAAATAATGATAGTAATGAATGAATATTGCTCTATGGAATATATATATATATATATATATATATATATATATCTATATATATATATATATATATATATATATATATATATTATATATAATATATATATATATATATATATATTATATATAGGGGATATCAATTCACAAGGATGATGTAAAATCCTACTGTAGTTTTTAAAATATATATTTCTTGTACAGGAACTTATACCTTTCGACCATCAGGTTTTTTTTTTTTTTTTTTTTTTAGAGAATAGACCACAGCTGATGGTCGAATGCTATGAGTTCCTTTACAAGAAATATATATTTTAAACTACAGAAGGATTTTACATAGTTGTGGATTGTATCCCATTTACTTAGAGATACGGAATGGTACCTAATTTCTGCACACACACACACACACACACATATACATATATATATATATATATATATATATATATATATATATATATATATATATATATATATATATAGATATATATATATATATTTATATATACATGTATATATATATATATATATATATATATATTTAAATATATATATATATATATATATATATATATATATATATATATATATATATATATATATATATATATATATATATATATATATATAGAGAGAGAGAGAGAGAGAGAGAGGAGAGAGAGAGAGAGAGAGAGAGAGAGAGAGAGAGAGAGATTATATATATATATATATATATATATATATATATATATATATATATATATATATATATATATCATATATATATATATATATATATATATATATATATATATATATATATATATATATATATATATATATATATATATATATACATATATAGTGTGGTGTGCGTGTGTGTGTGTGTGTGTGTATGTCTCAACGTTTGTCACTTATAACAACGTGACCTTTTTGATTCCTAAATATTGCGTTACAAATATTTGACTGCTGAAAAGTTAGAGCTGACTGTTTGTCATTGTTTCGAGATAAAGACGTAGTTACGAATCCTGGATGCAACAGATACCCTCATCAATGTATATACCTTCGGATGTAAGTTAATTCTAAGGTTTATGAAATACATGTTGAACTGTAGTAACGGCTTCATTTAACTGTCAGTATTTTATTTCTCATGAGTTGAGCAAACTATCAGTTATCATGGTGACAAACGAAAGCAAAGCAATATAACGGTTCCTTGGAAGATCTGCAGCATCACAGTTCACTGGGAAGGAAGGAATATAGCACATGTTTTAACTATAAGAAAATTAGATAAGAACAATAAATTAATAAAGAACCTATACTCTATTTTTTTCCATCTGTCCATCCGCCTGTGGTGGTCGCGCATGGTAACACTGCGTCTCGGGCTTTAAATAGTTGGGCCATGTGTAAGTTTTAGGTAAATAAAAGGATATCTAGGTGTACATTTGCAACTGAAAAGTGTTTTAATAATTTACTGTATGTGAATTACACCGTTAATATTCGAAATAGGATATTATTTAAAGCCCTGGATGCCGTTTTACCATGCGCAAACACCACAGGCGGATGGACAGATGGAAAAAAACGGAGTATAGTTTTATCAGCAAACGCCTTTGTCAGTGATGCAGGAAAACTAATCAATTCTATACCGATTCGTTACATAGTCTGGAGTTTCTTAAAGTGGAGTTCCTCTGAGAAAAGAAAAGGCTTTTAAATGTTGACATTATTCTAATTACCTACAAGAAAATGAATTATGACTAAGGGGCACACTTCAACACTGGTAAAAGTGATGGATCCTTTCTTTCCTTTTTTCCTTCTCCTGATCCCAGGGAGTCCAGGGTTTCATTCCTTCAGTGTTCCATGCAGATTTTTTTTCCCAAGCAACTGGGGTTTTATGACCTATAAAAACGACGTTCTTGCCCAGGACTGAGCTGGTCTGGCACCGGTCTCAAAACGAATCTGGGTGGCCTTGACCCCAAGTTTAATTCACTTAAGGGCTGCACAGACTCAACACATACAGTTGTATTATCGGCCAGATGATTTCTGTATTTCTCTTTTTTGCCTCTCGTTATTTTATGTTCTTATTCCCTCAGAGACAATTCATTGGATTCAATACGATGATTTTTCCGTTTACTATTCAGATGATTTATCTTCATTTTGCCACAATGATTGAATTATTTAATTTGTTTTCTTTAATCAGAATTCCCACTTTAATCTTTTCTTCTTCCAAAATCAAACAAGAGACGAGTAGAGAGAGGAGAGAGGAGATGAAGAGATGAAAGAGAGATGAGGAGGAGAGGAGAGAGAGAGTTAGAGCAGAGAGAAATATATAGCATGTATATCGAAAACATACTCAACTATGGGAATGTTAGATCAGAATTGTGGAATTGTCAAGTTGTCATACTGGAAACCTTCACCTCTTCCCAAATCCGACTTTCAATTTCACTAACCTGGCAAAATGCATATATGGCGGTTCTTATTAAAACGTTCATTAAAACAAAAATATAAACGTAGGGTGTGACTCAGGGATATTCCTTGGATTACAAGAAATATCATCCTTTAAGCCATCATTTTGGTTGTTTCCATACTTGTTTACCACCTTTCTACTACTGGCTAAATTTTGTGTTGCCTTTCGTCTATGTTATTAAAGGCGAATCAGCCTCAGTCACAAATCGCTTCATCATTCTCCATGAATTCTGCAGGGGAAAAAAATTTAGTATAAATAACCCTTAATTAACTTTCATTTTATGTGTGTGTGTGTGTGTGTGTGTGTGTGTGTGTGTGTGTGTGTGTGTGTGTGTGTGAAATAATCGTGGTTGTCTAATGAACAACAAATCCACTGGAAACCGTTTTTTTTTTTTTTTTTTTTTTTTTTTTTTTTTTTTTTAGGAAAAACTTATTGTTGTTATATTTCACTGCGGACCTTAGCAGACATCTCACTCGGAAAGAGATCAACGGACATCATTCCTCCTAATGGGAGACCCGAATTTAATTGCCGTTGGAGCCTAATAAGTCTTTTCGAAGCAAATACAGGGAGTTATTGGGTCATTCCGCAAGAACCAAACTCGCCAGAGAAGTTATAACTGAGAACATCAAACAGAAGAGGCTGACAAACAAGCACTTGTATATCCGTGACCTTATTGTCCCATTACCCGAAAGACTGGAACTTGAGCAATGAATTTGGAACTTTCGACTTATCCTGTCAGACGTTCAAAAAGGAAATATGGATTTTAAAGTTCGCCAGACCGTACAATATACATATATTTCATTCTGCATACTATTCTTCAAGGAAATTAATTTTATTACTGATCCTCTTATGGACTCACTCGTGGTTTGATAAACTCAGTATATTGGTGAAGTAGCTTAGATAATAGCTGAATAGATCGAGTCACTTCATGATAAAGAACTTTTCTTCACTCTAACGAAGTCATTTTGTTTTTTCCAGAGCAAAGAAAAGACTTATTTTTACGTTGGTTTTGAATCGAAACATTTAAGAATAGGAGATTGCAATAAAATAAATCCTAACATTTTTGGAGGGGAAATCAAAGAAAGGAAGGCTGTAACTGCAAGCTAGATTGATAGAAATTTAAATAATACACTAATATACATACCAGCACTTTACCGTATATGTATAAATTAATATTGATGTGTATATAGAAGATATATGGATAATGAAAATGATAATTGTAATGCAAATAAGTTACTGATTAAATCATTTTTTCATTTTTGTAATAAGTAGTGAAGAAGACTGAGGTGGAGCGAGAGGGTTCCCGGATCTATTGTCTATGAAAACAGTTGATGACTTAATGAAAATTAGACACTACTGTCAACCGGAGGTGGCGAGATCAAGGTGGTAAAATATATCCCGATTTCAGGTGTTTTATTTATATGACTCAAAAATGATAAAGTAATTTAAAGTTATCTCACATTTTCGTTAGTTATCTGAAGTTGTGATGTCCCGGTGAAGAACATGAAAGCGTTAAAATGTATGTAGTGAGTGTTTTATGGTTCGTCTTGTGTTAGACATTAGAATGTGTGTTCGTGTGTGCGTGTATTTTCACGACGATACAGGTGTGGTTGATTTTGACCGCTTATTCCCCCATGCGAGACAGATCAGCCTGCTTTTATTACCATGATATATATTAATGAATGGACAGAATTAACACATCTTGAGATGAAAGACATAAATTTGGTCTTTGGAAGTGCCCTTTGTTCTATCTAAAGTTATGATCAACGTCTTTCCTATGCGTACGAGTGCTGTTTTAACGAAAGTCTGTAAATAAAACAGGCAACGGAAATTGAAATTCAAGTTTTTGCTAACCGTCATCCATTTCCTCTTATACTTTCAAAACAACTAATTTCCGGTTAGATGTCTATCCATGTTTGCCGTTACTAAGACGAAGGCTACATTAGCAGTTTATATGAAGAAAGAAGCGACGCTCTCGGTGATGGAGAATTCAGTTCTTCATTTTAAGTCTCTCCATCCAAGAGGATGCATTGCAAAGCACACACAACCGGGGCAAAGTCCGATTGAAAAACAAATGTAAACACAACCAACATCAATTCTGTTCGTGTTGCAAAAGCATCATCTTTGATCTTGAATAATGCGCACACAAAGGGTATTTCTTTTGAGCGTCAAGAGAAGACTCGAGTTTTGTCTGAAAGATATCTGATGTGCTTCGACCTAATTTACCTAGTTGCTTTGTTTATGAAAGTTGCTCCTCTCTCTCTCTCTCTCTCTCTCCTTCTTTCTTTCTTTCCCTCTTTAGAGACTTTAGTAGAACGCCTCTAAAGCAGAGTTTCATATCTGTCGGTTGCATATTTTCAGAGTAAAAAAGGGACAAAGTTGGGGTCTTTTTCTCCTCTGCATGACCGGTCTTTACTAACCGCCAACTACCTTGACGGTTTATAATGTTAAGACCGTTCCACCAGCTGATCTTATAAGAAGGAACTTTAGGTATATAGAGATACTTTGCTGCGTATTGTTTGTATGACTTTCTTTTATTTATCTTTATGCTTTTAAACACTTTATCAAATGCAACAAGTGTTGTGTAATTATTTCTTTATGCAATGATAAACGTATATTAATGACATTAATACATTTTCAGTGCTTCTGCTCATTCAGAAATGGAGAACCCGCCAAAGATTTAATACTAAATATAGCAAATATTATAGCACAATGTTTTTCAACGGAACATATTTCAGTGGTAATAATTATTTCTAATCTTTTTTCAAATTTTTTAGAAGTACAAAATCTCGCTGTAACGGAAATACATTTTATATACTATTTGTGATTCCATAATGTTGTTCACGAATCAAAATCAAAATTGTAGTTTTTTTATAGTTAAAGTTTGCAGTTAAAGTTTAATGATAAATATAAAATTATTTCTGAAAATATAGCAATGTTGATGTTACAAGTAAATAAAGTTAAGAATATGTGATTTGCTTTTTGAAGCAATATTCTATTGGTTTCAGCTGGGTCTATTTGGATAAGGTGCAATAAACTCAGAATATCTGAGCAAGCACCATTAATTGTTCTTGGGCTATGCATGCGTTTCTTTACCTTTGTGTTTGCATGTGACTGTGCGCCAGATAGCTTTCAATATACATTTTTTTTTTTCTGGAAATATTAGATAGAAATTGGAAAAAATAAACAAATGCGTAACGGACTGAAAGTCTAGTCGAACATGTTCGTTGTCTTTTCATCACTTTTTTATTACAAAGCAGAATTCCCGAAGTTTCTCTTTCTTAAAAAATGTGTCAGAAAGTTATGAGCAAATCAATTACACCCGGATATGCGTTCACGTACAAACACACGAATAAACGCAACTCAAACTTTGACTTAGCAGACACAATGCGTAACACTCACTCATGATACTTTTACTAAGATTTTTAACACAACAATGATGCCCTAGAAAAAACAAATGTCACCGAAAACTTGCAAATATGTTACCTCCTTGGATCCCGCTATCTTCGTTTTGCGACAATTATACCGATGTATTACAGTGTCATCAAAATATTTGATAAACATGAGCGAGACTTCCCTCTCACTCCGACTCTAATCTTCTTCCCTACTTGCTTATAGAAATGCGATTCTGAAGGATAAAGATATTCAGAAAATAAATCATATTGACATTTGGAGCTGATAAATAGCTGTTATATAGCTATACGGTCTCTGAAAGAAGGAAACCCTTCTGGGAAACGATTGCTAAATAGACTATTGGCAGAGAGAGAGAGAGAGAGAGAGAGAGAGAGAGAGAGAGAGAGAGATTCAAACCTAGTATCTTGTGAAGCTCTCCAAGCTTATTGTCCCTAATTAAGGTGGCGAGATGTTGCTTGGATCTCAGGCACCGGTCAGAGATCGGGGCTAATTGCCTTCATCTCAGAGCATGATTGTGTGTGAGAGGGAGTGTGTGTAAGCGTTCATGAAATTCTGTAAGCGTATGTGAATGTGCGGCATTGCGTGTATCATGCGTCTCATCGTCAGTGTGTTTATTTCTCTGTTTTATACACAGAGTGGCTTTCATTTATTTTTCGTTCAGTTATATAAAACGGAACCATTTGCTAAAGAACGATTGGAATGAAGATTGAAAATTGAATTAGATAACATGAATAAGAATGCTCCTTTGCTGGTTGGTAATCGAAAAATTGCTATATATCTTCTACCAATGAAATCTTCGATGCCTTTGGTCCCTGTCTATTCAAAGTTCCACGTCTGATTTCCTTTCTTGAAACCTGAGGTCTTCTGTCCAGTGTGTCAGTCCTTATTAACACGCAGCCATTCATCTCTTTCTCTTAACTGAAAATCTTTTTTGTCATTTTGGGGACTTCTTTTTTGTGCAGCTCTCGTGAAAGCATCAGCCAGAATATGCTATTTTGTTATCCTATATAACGATAATAAAAATTTATATTTTTTTAATAATTCCTTACAATTTTCGTCCTCTATTCCTGAATTTGAAACTAATTTGAATGCTTCAATATTTTTCGAGAAGTCACAATTTGTAATTGAAAAGGATAAGTGAAGTTTGCCTTCAGTTACTTCAGGAATCATTGTTTCAAAGGACTTTACCAAATCTTCTAAAGGGAGTAGCTTCATTAAGTTTGTTTCCTTGGGAACATATTGTTCTTTTGATAAAGGATGAGCAGAAATGTTGATGCCTTTGAAATGTGATGAGGTTAAAGGACCCCAACGTTGCTTGAAAGATAACCAGGGCCAGTCTTTTCAATGGCCATCAACGTAGGCTATAATCATATAAAACATTTATCGTTATTGTTATTATTGACCTTATTATAAGTGAGCTTATAAATGCGTATAATAACCTCAATGAGCATAGAAGTAATAATTAACTTTTGATAGAACAGACTACTACTTGTAATAAAACAGACCGAAGAGAATAGTAAAAATATTGTTTCTTTTGATTTCATTCTTCTATAATCTATACAATATAATAATTGCATTCTCTGCTGATTAAAGCTGCAAGTTTACACTGAAGTATTTCCCAATACAATCGGCTTTCCCCTTGTGATTTGTTGGCTATCAAATAACATGCATTTTTCATTTTATTTATTGTCCCATTTTTTTATGGCTGATCTGTTCAAATATTGGAAGTCCACACTGGCTGAAAAAGTATTTTCGAAATGACGAAAGCTTTAATTTGAAAAGCCTGCTAACGTTTCGCAAAAGGACCATTAAAAGCTTTTGTTAGATATGAATAAAAAGAGGCAAACATTGTGCATATATAGATTCTTGGTTTGAAATATCACTAATGTTACCCTGGGAGGAGTGAGTTTTAGTCATTGATTTACTGAAAACCTAAATTTTTGTTTCTACACTACTATTTCATGACACAACATGACCGATAAAAAAGAGGTATCAAAAGATAAAAATGAATTTAATTCTAATTAATGCATAAAAAACATTCCATTTGATGATTAACTTTTGGCAGTTGTCACTTTTGCAGCAGCAGTTGTTTTATTTTTTATTTATATGAAATTTTCGATAAAGTCATACAAGTTAGAAACACCTTACAAAAAAAGGAAGAGCCCCACATCAGATAGTATTGTTTGTATAATTTATTTCAGGGGCAAATAAATGAGCATTACATTTCATGTACTCATTTCATAAATATATTTCAATATCTCATTAATAATGTGACATCAACATACTATTTTTACAATTACTATTATAAATTTTGAGTATAATCTACATTGATTCAAGATTCTCGGAAAGGGAGTCTTGAAGGTCCTTCAGTGGAGAAATAAAAGACAAACACAGCCGTGGCCAGGAGGAAAGGAAGGAGACTTTTGGGGCACTTTTAACCGGCTTTCACTTACGGTTATTCCTCAGTGCAATAGTAGGATTCCTGCGCCTCACTGAGCTAGATAGACTTTCATAAACCTTAACTATGAAATCATGACAATCAAAGCGACAATCTAATGCTGTTACCAGAGAAAGCAGATAATTAAGTAAACAGGCTTGCTAAATCATAATTATACCAAGACAAAAAAATTTATAAAAATCGCATTCAGAGTGGGTTAGAGCATTAAAAAATTCGTCCCTAATGACAATACTAATAAATTTCAGAACACAATATTTTCCCTGGAAACCTTTATATCATTGAAGGATGATAAAAATGGAAGTTAATGAGGGCTCATTGGTGCTGGAACATTTCCAAGAAATTTTAAAAAATGCATTTCTTTACCTGATTCCACAGAGGCTTACAGCTTTCCCATTATTTCCTTTGCTTAAAAAGCAATTTCTGAGAAAAAATGATCCTGGTTGTAATACATAAAGATGAAACAATATTAAGTTCCAAACGTAATTATGTCTGTATTAACCCCGTTTGCCTTGTTAATCACTCCTGTAACTTCCGTTATGTTATACAGCCATAAAGCCTCTGAAATTATTGTAGTATTACGAAAATGCCTGTTAATTTATAGGTAATAAACAAAGCTCCCACAAATGTGAACTTTGCTTTGCATTCATGTTTGTTTGTTTTATTGTCGCATTTTGAGCGCAAAATTCTAAGTACTACTATGACACATAGCGCAAAACTAGAGAGCCAGGTAAAAGACCGAGGTAAAAAAACAAAATGGTACTCAAGTTTCATCTTCATTTATTACCTATGTGGTTCAGTTGCCAGCGCCTTTGCCTTTCAATTGCAAGACAGGGGTCCAATACCCTGTGAATAAAAGATTGCACACACACACACACATATATATATATATATATATATATATATATATATATATATATATATATATATATATATATATATATATATATATATACATATATATATATATATATATATATAAATATTTATATATATATATATGAAAATTTATCACATCACCGTGATTCATATAAATCCTTCGAGCTACAAATGTCCTTTAATATCTAATTCGCTCTACCTCGGAATTGATATATTTTCATATAGTACCGAGGGGGAATTTTTTAGTTGATAATAATTTCGTACCCCCATGGGATCGAACCACCGTCCAGTTGGAGTCAGGCTCTGTGCCACGAGTGATGCTACTAAAGTTATTCAAAATTACAATGCAAACGTGCACCACCAAAGAAGCAAAAAAAAAAAAAGTCCTACTGAATGACAATGGACATAATTTAAAATGTGGATTAAGAACATAACAAACTAGCCCTAAAGTATAACACCAAGTTGTGGAGCACTGTAAGCAATCTATGCTCACTTGACATGTCAGGAAGTAAATTCCCAACAGGGTACTGGTATACGTTGCTGTTGATCTACAAAAGCGGGCACACAACGTTGCATTTTACACAGACCTATAAATGATTCTTGGAATACTAGTAATTGTAATGCTAAAGCTATCAGCACTGGTATATTACAAAAATTAGGGCCAGCACTGCACTGATATAATAAAAAAATTTGGGTTAACACTGCACTAAACATAAGAGTAGCGATCTTATTGCACAAATAGAATGATATCAGTTCAAGTCTCAGAGGGAGACGGGAATCAAGGGCTGGAATATGGAATATTAAAATCAGGAATGGGAATCAAGTAAGAAAACACAGAACAAATGTACACTTTCAGTTACCTTATAGAGTAGTCTGGCAGACTATTTGACTTATCAGCTTTTGTAATGTGGATAATATTGTCCTTTTTAAGATCGGTCAAGCTTTCTGCTTTAATAATTGCGTCATCCCTAAGTAAATTTGAAAAATATTGTGAGCTTTCTAAAAATCATGTTAACATAATTAAAGGTATTGTTTACGGAACTGCCAATGTTAAGCATGAAAGGAACTTCCCTGCTCTCTATACGAAAAGTTTGACCGATCTTAAAAGGACAATACTGTTCACATTACAAAAGCTGATAAGTCAAATAGCAGCCCTACTGGTTGATGATGTGACATAAAAAACTAACAAAAAATCCCCTTAATCAAGTCATAAAAAACTTTAATAGCACAGTGAAAAAAATCCTTAAAGAAAAAACAGAACTACTAGGCAATTGGTCAGTCAAATTTCCTTCGCTACTTTACCTGTATGGATTAGTCAAAACGCACTAAGAAAATAACCTTGTGCTGTCTATTATCAGTACCGTTGGGTCAATTTCATATAAACTTTCGAATATATCACTAAGATCTTGTCACCCATTACTTGGAACTTAGAACCATCTCCGATTCTCTCATATATATATTCTCTAGATTTAGTTGATAAATTAACAAAATTACTCGTTTGCCCCACTAATAGATTCGCTAGCTTTGATGTATGTTCTCTTTTTAACCAAAGTCCCTATAGACTCTATTTTAAATATCTTATTAATGAACTAACTCAACACGAATACTCACTAGGTTGTGCATTTATGATTGTAAGTTTATATTCAATGGTAAATTTATCAACAAATATTCGGCATGGCAAAGGGCAAACCTTTATAACCACTCCTCTCAAACTTGTACATGGAATTCTTGGAAAAGGCTTTTTCTACCTAATAATCATTTATATTATAATGTGTTATAGATATGTTGATGATATTTTAGCTGTTCTGCATACTGATATTGATGTAAATGATTTACTCTCTAAATTAAATAACCAGGTACCATCGCTTAAGTTTACTCTAGAATTGGAACAGACAATTGCCTCCCTTTCTTAGATGTTTTTGATACATAGAGACCATTTCAATGCAATTTCAGTATTTATAGGAAACCAACCAACAACTTAACTTATGTTCATTTCTATTCAAGCCACCATCTTAACATCAAAATATCAATTTTTTTCTTCCATGATTTTACGAGCATTGCGCATGGTCAGTCCCCAATATTTGGATCAAGAAATTGAATACATAAGAAAATAGGGGCAGATTTATGTCCTACACATACATTAGATATTTGCTATAATAAAGCCCACAAAAACGTTTATAGTATAAGTAACACGGAGAAAAGAAACTTCTAAGAACCTTTCTCAGCTTACTTATTTTAACGGATTTAAAACCATTAAATCATTGTTAAAAGCCTTAAGGTCAACCTTGTTTTTTTTTTCCTATAATAACACACTAAAATGGCCCCAGGAAAAGCAACAGCATAATATATAAAATTCATGTATGGACTGCCCCTCCTTTTAACTTGGACAATTGAGCAAGGGCTTAGAAGTAAGATTAAAACATCATAAATATTCTGCCAAACTGGGTAAACATCTAATGCAATATTCATTCATTTAAGTGAAAACAACCACTGGATTAATTGGATTGGTAGTTCAGTAATTGCAAGATCAAAAGATGTCTTATCACAAAATCTTTTAGAATCTGCATTAATACAACTTACTTCCCATTGTAATTTTAATATTAGTCGTGGCCTGTTTCATTTAGACCCTTGTATTTGTAACATATTTAAGAATGACCTCAAAACAAAATATAATTACAAACTTAAATAAAAATAATTGTCTTAGACAATTTTCTTTCTTTGTTTTGAATAAGTTTTTGTTTACCAAAGATCTGAATGTGGTCAGGTGTCGCCCTGTATAATCCTTTAATTATTTAGTCCCTGTGTCTGAGCAGTTAGACTTAATCTTTTTGTTATTAAATTGTACCCATGTTTATGCTTGTTTGGAAAGGTTACTCATTCTCCAGATGTATTGGATTCTAGGTGCTAATCTCCTTATAATCCCTATCTGTCAGTTATACGACCTTTCCTGTACTCTCAATTTCTCATGTAAGTCAGTTTGTCTGGTAAGTAAAGGACGTTGAGTCGAAAAATCTTGCAGAACCTCTGTTGTTTATCTTTTCCCTTGGCTATACATTTACATATATATATATATATATATATATATATATATATATATATATATATATATATATATATATATATATATATATATATATATATATATATATATATATATATATATATATATATATGTAATATATATATAAATATATATATATATATATATATAGTATATACTATATATATATATATATACACATATATATATATAGTATATATATATATATCTATATATAATAATATATATATATATATATATGTATATAATATATATATAAATATATATATATATATCATATATATCAGTAAACAGCAAAATATTCAACGTGAATAAAGTTACTGATCTGACGGAGGACCTCAGTAATGCAAAAGGTTCCCAGGTGGAGATTCTTTATTTCGAAGGTTTCGAGACGCGTCTGTCTCCATCTGCAAAGGATGAGACACTGAAAAAAACACAGATACGTCAGATTATATGTAATCACAATTACGTTAATGGTTTCCTGCTCCTAATCCTGACTGTGACCGGGTATTAGTCACTACCTGTGGCTTCGTCTCCTTGTGACCCTTCGCAACCGTTTCCTTTCTCTACTGGGATGTTTATCAACTAGTTTAATCTCCTTTCCTCGTCTTTATTAATTTTTTTTTTTTTTTTTCTCAGGGACTTCGTAAAACTATATGACGTGATGGAATCTTCAAAGCTCCTTCCTATGCTTCACTTCGAAGATATTCCTGGAAATCCTTTTTTTTTTTTTACGATGGAGGTTTTTTCCCGCTACCAAATACAAATTTCATCTTACCTTTAACCCCAAATCCAATCTGTGGTTTTTTTTTCCTAGCAATGTTTTCCTTAGCTGAGGCCTGATTGAAATATCTGATATTCTGTCTTGGCAGTTTGAACTTTCTTTGCATGTTTTATTTTCAAACTGCCTTATATGTCTCGTTCCGATCGGTTAAAGAATTCAAGAGGTAGGGAATTATAAAAATATCATAAGAGACAAAAATCATGGAAAACTGCTTACGGTGGGAGGTTAAGGGACGAAAGGGGGCGGGGGGAGGGTATACACTTCACCATATAACAACTATGACAAGACATGTTTTGAACAGACTGGAAAGAAACATGCAAAGAAAGAGCCAAACAGCACAGGTGGTATATCACACATTTCAAAAAAGCCTCGATTGAATGGAAAAGACCAAACCATGGATAGAAGTAATATGAATTTTAGTTTGTCAACAGGGACGAAGCCACATATCTCCTAGTAAAAAAACGCCTTCATAACGTGCTCCAGGAACACCGTGGATAGGAACAAAATATCTATGAGTATTCTACCACGTGTCATATATAGTTTACGAAGTCGTGGAGTAGCTAACAAACACGGGGAAAGGATTAACTTTGTTAAAAAACACTCCTCCAAAGATCACAATGATACGATGCCCGCAGGACAACACCTAATTCACATGCCACTGGTCAGGATTAAGAAAAGCAAGGTTCTGAAAATCTTGTGATTATATATGTGAGACAAGTATGCCTTTTTTTCACCATTTCTTCCTTTGAAGATGGTGATAGAATCTGTAAAGCCTTGGAATAAAGAAACTTCTCTTTGAAACCCTTCATATTATTAAGGTTTTCTGTGAAAGGATATATATATATACACACACACACACACATACACACACATATATATATATATATTTATATATATATATATATATATATATATATATATATATATATATATATATATATATATATATATTATATACATAC
>NC_061095.1:42619345-42659345 GCF_015104395.2 Macrobrachium nipponense | reverse complement strand
TAACGAGGACAAGAGCTTAGTGATATATTTTGAAAGTTTATATGAAATTTAGCCAATCGGACTTGTTAACAGGCCGTATAGGATTATTTTCTTTGTGGGTTTTGACTAATCCGTACAAGAAAGGTAGTGAAGGAAATTTGACTGACAATTTGCCCTAGTAGTTCTTTTTTTATCTGTAAGGATTTTTTTTAACTGGGCTATTAAAGTGTTAATATGACTTGATCAAGGGGATTTTTTGCTAGTTTTTTGTAAGTTACATCACCATCCAGTAGGGCTTACATACGTTATATGTAGCCAGCTTTATCTAAAAAGACTATACTATTTGACTTATCAGCTTTTGTGATGTGGATAGTGTTGTCCTTTTTAAGATCGGTCAAACTTTTCGTATAGAGCAGGGCAAGGGTTTAAGTTTTCATGCTTAACATTGGCAGTTCCGTAACTACTCTTTTAATTTAATATTCAACATGATTTTGCGGAAGCTCACAATATTTTTCGAAGTACTTAGATGAAGCAATCATTAAAGCAGAAGGTCTATTTGCCATAAGAAAGATAAACCATCCACGAGCATTCAACGTTCAGAGTGAATGAACACCCTATTGCCCTCATGTAGCAAAAGGAAAGACTGAAGAAAAATAGTTGGCTAAATATATATATATAAAAAAAGTCATAAAGATATGATGATCGCCTCATCGAACTGAATGAAGAAACTTCTTGAAGAGATGAAGAAAATAGAAAAATCAATTTAATAGAGATAATTTACTCCTTATGTTAAAACACGTATGGGTTTCTGAAGTGGTAATTGTGATCAAAGCTACACCACCATTCTTAAAATAAAACGTGGTGTGTACGAGAAAGACGATCTTTGAAATTAATGAAGTTTACTATGGACTTAAGTAAGCATAAGAAACCAAACTTTAGCCACCCATGCCAACCTGTTTTCATTTTATAACGTACTCATGTTTTAATATTTCCATATGCATCGTTTTTGTATTCGGACAGGTAATTATAATTATGTACATACATTCGATTTCGGAAACACTAAACCCGGCTATTTTGTTCTTGTTACCTGAAAGCGACCCCATGATGGGATGAAAATCTACCTCAACATTATCGCCAAACGATCCTAATAAAAATGCGAGAAAAACCCGTTGGGAAATTACACAAACGTCAGGGAGATGTGAGGCTTCGTGTTTCATATTAATATCCACAAATGGAAACCTGAAAAAGGGAGAGTATCCCACAAAAATAAAAAAGGCCTTCGACGCCTAATGACCACAGCTGTTAGGTAATAGAAGCCAAATGCTACGGCAGCGGGTTGTTGCTAACAATGTTCATATTCATTGTGAAAGGAAAAGTAACACGTCTCTGGTAGGAATAAGGTGTGTAAATGCGACAATTTCATTCTTATATGCTTCTTCTTCGTCTTTTTTCGATGTCTGTCGTATCTGAACAATAGAGGGTCAAATACAACTTTGGGCCATATTTTACAAATTCTTCAACCGTAAGAAGTTTGTTTTCCTTCTGATGCTTATAATAAGCAATCCATACCTACTAACCTACTATTTAATCAAATTTTTCCCACAATATCTTGAAAAACGATGACCTAGATCGTTAATACAATGAACATTTAATATTTTTGTATATATATATAAAAAGAGAAAGTGCCCGTTCTAACTGTCCAAAACAGGACAGCACAGCAAAACGTTCATGTCTGAAACAACTATTATGATGTGAGAGAAAAATCCATTCTTCGCAAAAGGACCACCTAAATAATACACACACATACACACACACACACCACACACACACACACACACACACACACACACATATATATATATATATATATATATATATATATATATCTATATATATATATATATATATATATATAGATATATATATATATTCGCTCTACCGCTGATTTAATATATTTTCATATATGCTTAACAGAAGGGGAATTTTTTAGACGATAAGAGAATTGTCGGCTCCCGGGCGCGAACCCTCGAAGCCAAACAAATCCAGGACGACAGAGGGTATTCTGAAAAAGAGATATACACAGAATATATATATATATATATATATATATATATATATATGTATGGTATATATATATATTTATATAATTAGCATACCTCTAATGATATTGTAGTAAGATAAGATAACGTTAATGTCCGATTATATATGCTTAGCCGACTATGTTTCTCTTTGTTCTACTCAGTCTTTACTTAAGAAAAGGCCTTCGTGTAGACCGAAAGATCTCGGCATTTCTCGTGATTTCATTTTCCTCCATGGCATTACCTTTTATTGTTCTAAAGGGTCCACATAATACAAAGTGTCAAGAGTCCGTGTATAATTTTTAAGACTTTACAAAAAGCTCTCGAACCCTTTCTTGGGTTCATCTTCATTCCAAATGAACCAATTAGTTACAACATGAACAGGGTAAATTTAATGAGCTAACGACCGGTTTTCAATTTCACGATCTTCATCTTCACGACTCTTGTTTTTCCCTATCACCTTAATTTATACATAGCATCACGGTTTATTTATTTTGCGATCAAGTTAAACACACACCACACACACACATACGCACACACAACACACACACACACACACACACACACACATATATATATATATATATATATATATAGATAGTATATATATATATAGATATATGTATATCTATATATATATATATATATATATATATTATATATATATCCTACATATAATTATTCTATATCTCTTTTTTTTCAAAATAGCCTCACCTTGGAGAAAGTAGAGATTAGCGTCTAACTTACAAGCACATGGACAAACACACCTATAAAAAAGAAAAATAAATAAATAAAAAAAAATTTACAGTTCTTAGAGGCTTACGTTCTGATGAAGCTATCCTATAGCTGCAGCAGAAACATATATAGTAGAGCAACATCCAGACAGTGGAGGAATTACCCGTCATACAAAAAGAATTTTTCTTTACTCCTAAATGATACTTCTACTTTTTGTAGCATACTAAATTACCTCTCTCTCTCTCTCTCTCTCTCTCTCTCCTCTCTCTCTCTCTCTCTATAAAATATGCAACACACATGTAAACTCTTGTTTCTTGTATGTTTCTTGATAATCTAAAAACAAAACACGTAGATACTCAACTCGTCAAAATTTCACTTATACCGCATATGTGTTTCTTTGATTTATGGTGAAAAGAGACTGGAAAGCATAAAGTATTTAGCCATTCGCTTCTGATCAGGTGACCTCAGTGTAGACTTGGCGTAAGTAATACGAACCACACAGTGAAAATGAGAGATCACATTGGTTGAGGCATCGATGAAAAACGGGGAGGGATGAAAAAGCTTCCGCAGCCATAATGAATGAAGCGAGATGAAGGCTTCAAAAGCGCCAGCAAAGCTCTTCTGGGAACAGTGTGGAATTACGTTGATTATTACCGCAGTTAAAACTGGCATTCAGCAATCGATGTACTATTCATTTTGCCATTTAGAACTGACAAGAATAATTTCCACGTATTCTTATTTAACATACGAGGTACAATTTCCAGAAAAATGGCAGTCATGTTACACTTTTTAAAAAATAAACTGGAAGAATCAAACAATTAAGATTCGCATAAAATGGAATATATCTTTATTCCATGAGAAAGGACAAAGGACATGCAAAAGAAGAAAGCCTAAAGCTGCGAAGAGAGAGAGAGAGAGAGAGAGAGAGAGAGAGAGAGAGAGAGAGAGAGAGAGACTGCTCTTTTAACTGTCACTCAAGAGAGTATTCAAACCTTCAGAAGTGATGCAACTTTGCCCTGTAGACTTCGGAGGAGGACAAGATAAAGTTTTTTCTTTGTTCTGATGTTTTCGTCTCTCAGTTTATCAAGTTTGCTTGAGAGAAGGTCGGTCTCGCAAGTGCCCTAGTTTCCCCGCCCATTTTTTCTTTACTTTTCTCCCCCGAGGGTATGAATGTTACTAAAATATATAATAAATTTCTCTCTCTCTTCTCTCTCTCTCTCTCTCTCTCTCTCTCTCTCTCTCTCATAGTCCTCTATTCATTCTTCCCTTATCTCGGAGAGAAACATCTTATTATATGAAATCGTTTTCTATAACTTCCAAACCCTTTCGATTTCCATGCATTAATAATTATTAGTAATTGTTATCAACATTCGGCAACGGTATGTGATTACCATGACTAAACAGAAAGCGAAACAGTGTCAACCTGAGATAAGAAATTAGGCGTACAGGAAGACAATCATTCATTTCACAAAAAGGCAGCTACTATCAGGATCGCTCCAGTCTTCTGGGAAACTCTTGAATCGACGGTTCTTGATACCTTATATAAAAAAAAAACATGAAGGAAGTTTTAAATATTGTTTTGAGAAAATACAAACCGTATAGCTCTCTTGGTTTCTTCATCATCAGCTTTTGTACTTAATTAAAATAGAAAACCATTGTTTTCCTTTTTTTACTGAACTTTGTTTACTTGAAGTACAAATATGTTCTTGAGCCTTTCTCAAAGATTCAAACAAGCGTAGTCGTAAGCAGTCAAGGGAGCCAAGTAAAACTTTCAGGAAAGTTAGTTATCAATGCCACTTTGGTAAAGAGCTTGATATTATTAATCTTCTCCATTTTAGAGACCTGATTTCACGTGTCTCTCCTTCCATTCTGAAAGTTACTTTAAAATGTCTGTAAAACTTGCAGAATTTGACGTTCGTTCTAATATTTATTTTCAGTTCTTCTGTAGTTATATCAAGACTTGTACAATCTAAAAAAAATAGAATAAAATGAAATGAAATGAAATAAAATAAGAGATCGACGTATGAAGTATAACTTGATGTATGTATTTCCTATTATATAGAATTTAGTAATAGAATGACCCAGTCTCCATATATCATATTAAAAGTAATTTAAGTTTGCGAGTAATATCTCATATTTGTTCCTTATTAAAAGAACTATAAATAATGATTTGTGTATATCAGATCATTATTTTCATATGATTAATTATGGTATCTCATTATACTAGATTCTCAGGTATATAATTAAGCTATAATACAACACATTATTATTTAATTATCGGCAACTCAGTAGCTGGTATTTGTATTCATTAAGCAATCAAGAATCTGACAGCTTTATTGGCATATGAAACAGACAACGAATAACTTGAATAAGTTAATTGATGCATTTCCTTTAACTCAGATGATTTCAGACTCTAACAATAAATCTGATTGAGTGCCCGAATTAAATTTCGGAATTCATATTAGCTTTGCGAAATACATTCCCAAATAACGAATGCAAACATAATCCAACTCATTCCATCGTAGCGGACTGCATTAAATGCGAATGATAATGTTGATTGCTTTCCATCGGCGGAATGTGATTAAAGCCCAATGCCAATGATTTACAACCAAGTCCCTTTTAAAGTTTCAAGGACCTGGATTCATGAGAAAATTCAATTTGCTTTTCTTTTATTTCGGGAAGTCCTTTGCATCCCGTTTAAATTTCAAATATCAAATCCTAAAGTTTTGCCCAGGTTAGTATATGTATCAGTTTTTTAACAGTTCATGTAAGACTTCATTCCTATATATTTATAAATAAAGAAAAAATTAAAAGTTTCAGATAGTCTCCCTTTCTGGATGGATGATCGACCTACCCTTAATGACTTTCTTCTTCTTCTTCTTCTTCTTCTTCTTCTTCTTCTTCTTCTTCTTCTTCTTCTGTCTATGCATTTGTGCCCCTCGGGAAATTCTGGAAGTAAATTAATTTATTGCAATAAATTATCCGATTATATACAATGGGAAATTAAATCGGAAGAGAAAAGAGGAAACCGGATGATACGAAATCTTCAATGTCAGAAAACTATAAAGCCACTTGGTCAATACAGCCACAATAATCCGAGCGGATAAAACGTGTCTGGCTCAAGGCCACAATAATACAGACTAGAAATAAGCACTGCAGTAACCAGGCAGACAAAGTCAAGGTAATTACGGCGAGTTTTATGGGTCAGTAAAATTACCATGTTGTGAAATAAAAGTAAATGAATGCATGGAAGCAGCGCCAAGGGAATGACATCATGGATTCCTGAGAGGAAGCTCTAGCAGGAATGGCACGGGGAAATGGGAATGGAGGGATCTGCTATTCATATTTCCGTTAACCAGCGGAGGACAAAATTCGACTGACGCATGAACTTTGGACTCATTGCAAGATCTGATTTCATAAGACATAACTAATATTGTAACGAGATTGAAATCCATATGAAATTTATATCCTCCGGAAAAGTACTCCAGCACCATTGCCGAAGGACTGCTGAAAAGAATGGTTCCTTTACTCTGTAATTGAGCATTTTTCCTTTCCTGGAACTGTACATGGGAAGCCCTTTGGAAACACGTGATTCATTCCATTCCAAAAAACTGTGGCCGTTCCAGTCTCTCAAACCTCCATCGAATTGCTTTACTTTGTTCTGTAATGAAAATAGTTGAAACTTGACTGAACCCAGTTTGAAAACGTATCGATTTCACTTTCCTTTGTCCAACAATGCGCTCTCTCAATGGGTTCCGATGTATCTTCTCGATTATAATTGTCATGAGACTCTATCTATCTTACCACAATTGCATATTTTGTATTATCTTATGTCCAACATTCTTTAAATTTACTACCCTTAGGAAACGGGCTTCAACAAGTTATATTCCTCTTTAATTATAAATGTAGGTAATTAAGTTTTTGAGTTACATGGGACCATTGTCTATTTCTGTCTTTGTATATATATTATATATATAGATATATATATATATATATATATATATATATATATATATATATATATATATATATATATGTATGTATGTGTGTGTGTCTGTGTGTGTGCGCGTCTGTGTATGTGCGATAAAACAGCAAGGCCCTATTAGCTTATTCTTATTTATTCACACTTTGGGGTTATTACAAATATAAAACGTACATAGTAATGGTGACCATACATTCTACACACACACAAACACACACACACACGCACACACATATATGGGTCTAGGACTTTTCGTCTAAAGCACTTTCGTCTAAAGCACATTCGTCTAAGGCACTTTGGTCTAAAAGCACTTTAGTCTAAAAGCACATTCGTCTAAGGCGCTTTGGTCTAAAAGCACTTTGGTCTAAAATACATAAAATATATAAAAAGGTAAAATAAAGACAAGTAAAAATGAAGAGACTTTATTAAAATATAAATATTTAAAGTTAAAGATAAAATTATAACTATTACTACAAAAAAAAAAAAAAAAAAAAAAAAAAGATAATGAAATGTAAATAACAGACAGTATTTAGAAAGAACCCAAATTATATGCAATGCTTCTGAGGTAATCTTCCACTGAACGATTCTGGTAATCGGCAACAACATTGTAAATTCGTTTTTCTCTTCTTGCTACGTTGGTATTTTTTTTCTTTGGGCTTGCTCCTACGGTAAGTTGAGATATTCTTGTTTTTATGATTTATTCTTCTCTTCTTAGAGCATCCAGAACATTATAAAAATTTTAATGAGCTCTAACTAATACACCAAATCGACTATGCCATGCTTCTTCAGAATTTATCGTACGAGCGTTACCTTCGAGTGTGAGCTCATAAACATTCCATTCATGTACTGACAATAATGACTTGGGCCGTCTTCCATTTCGTCTTTGCATCCCGTTTACAAAAGTATTTTCTATGTATTCAACAAACGGCAATGCATTTTCTGGTGCTTCTTGTTTTAAACATGGAATTCTTCTTGGTACATCATCAATAGGCAGAAAGGCTAAGGCATTAACTTTCCGACAAAATAAAGAAAAGTCTGTATCATTATTGTAATGAGTAACAAGACCCAATTGCTGAATTTTTCTCCACGTCGTTTGGCAAAAATGAAAAAAACAAAAATGCACAGCAACATCACCTAAAGCACGCAAAAATGCATTTCGAGCTGCAAGTTCAAAGTCAATGCTAACTTCTGTTACGTCAGTTTCAATTATGTGTGCTTCCATATTTTCAAAAATTGCATACAACATTTTAACATAAATTTCTTCTGATTTCCCTGGTAGAAAAGCAAAAAGAAGTGGATGTATTTCCCTGTGAATTTCGGCATGAATTGTATATATATTATAAAAGATGTTGGGACACGTTTCAAAAGTGCCTTCAGCAAACCAGTGCTTTGAGGATCCCAACTTTTGGAGTGATGATGGGGCTACAAAGATCAAAACTCTATCCTCATCATCTTGTCCACTATCATGTAGCAGCCAGTTTTCTCCTCCTACTGTTATTCTAAATCTACCTTGCACATCTACATCGGCTAATGATGTCGGAAGCTTGGAAAATTCTTTACTTCTTAATTTCCGAAAACTTCGGGTCATAGAAGCAGTGGTAGGAAGCAGCGGCTGGGAACATTCAGGAACCTCACTCATTGCTTCAGATATTATTGCTGAAGGCGTTTCAGATGTTGTACTAGCCTTTTCTGTAATTTTGTTTTTTGCTTGCAACACATGCACTATTTCAGCACCACCTGCGTAGTTATGATCCGAGGTTTTCATAATTTGTTGATTTCTACATAGCCAAAAAGAAGCTGTTTTGGTTGCGCTATTCCTCGTATAATAGTAACCATTGTAGCATAGTTTATCTTTTCCTCGCGTGCTTTTCACGAATTTTATAGTACTTTCCATTTTGGGGTTCGAGCTGAAACTAAATAACCAAGAAAATATTCTTTTGAAATGCAAACCTTGTTGTAAAAGAAACGAGTCTTTATACCAAATAAACATAACGAGGTAGAAAGGTTATCAATCAAAAGTATATTTAACCGAACAAGTTCTTAGCCAAAATTCCTTTAAGCCAAATTAGTCATTAGGTAAAAAAAGGGCTGTTAACCCAAAATCTGTTTAGCCGAAAAATTCCTTAGCCGAATGTGATTTTAGATCAAAGTGCTTTTAGACCACAGTACTTTTAAACCAAAGTGCTTTTAGACCAAAGTGACTTAGACGAATGTGTTTCTAGACCAAAGTGCTTTTAGACCAAAGCGCCTTAGACGAATGTGCTTTTCGACAAGAGTGCCTTAGACGAATGTGCTTTAGACGAAAGTGCTTTAACGAAAGGGTCATATCCCACACACACACACACACACACACACATATATATATAATATATATATATATAGATGATATATATATATTATATATTAGATATTATATATATAGATATATATATAGTTATAAGTGCCAAGCCTCTTCCAGCGCATCCTTTCCTGGAAGGAGGTCTGGATCCTGGAAGCATCCCTGGAGGAGATCCTCTGAACCGGGTGCGTGCCTCAGGTCCATGGCTTAAATATGTTTTTTAGCCCCTTCTGACAAAATGGATGCGGGTTCGATTGCTGCCAAGTGCGTCAGATTTTCATCATATCAAGCTTACGCTTTATAATGATAAACACATTCGAAAAATGTGAAGAAAGAAATAAGTTAAGAAGGCATTATAAGCATTGCTAATAGACAAACAAACCGTGTACCCATTAGGCAATCACATTCCCATTCATTGGAGCATGACACACATTAAAACTTCTTTTCCAGAATAATTCTACCTGTCTTACTAAAGGCGATTAGGAATTTGAGTGCAGAGAGCAACGTACTCTATCGAGAGGCGATTGGGATGTTCAAGAAGCATCCCTGTGTTGTGGAAGAAGCTTCGAGATGTCCAACGATGTATCAGCGAATATTTTGAATGAATGCTCGGGAGTTGCTGACAAAGTAAACATATGAAATCGTGGAGACGTGCGCGCATGTGCGCAAATTGACCCAGCGGTTGAACTGCGTTACAGAGGTAACCTGATCGTGACGTCACGAAGAATGCGAGCAGAAACATGGGGCCGCTTGTGTGAGTGCGTTTGTACGTCCTTCAAGCCGTGTGCAAAGAACCTTCTACAAGGATTTGGTGTCGTCGTATGAACGAACACAGGAACCGTGGCAGTGGAAACCCATTCATTAGACGGTACTCTTTTAATGATTACCATTCAGAAAAGCTCGAAGAGAGGTGCACAAGATCTACATATAAGGTAAAAAAAATAGATAAAAATAAAAAAAAATATATTTAGTATAGGAAGCTAAAAGACTTTTGTTGAACACTGAACAATTTACAGGTGTACCCAGAAGCCGAGGGGCCTAGAAAAATATTAAGTGCCAAATCAGTTTCTTTTTCTGCCATGCATGCAGAAATGTATATTTTTTTTTATTCCCATTACTTTATGCGCATCCATTTTTATTTTTATTTCTTAAGGTTATGATTTATTTTCGCTGAAGTGGACTCAATGTCGCCAAAATGGGACTTCTGACTTTTATTGACTGACACTTTTACATTTCTGAGTTTGGGGAAAATAAATTATAACTATGCGAATAAGTGCATCTTGGTGGGAGATGGTTTGCGGCATTCGTTGGAGATGACTTTTCTTTTTTCTAGAAGCGATCACACTTCATGCTTGGACTTTTCAATTCGTTTCTTTTTTGTTTTTTATTAGGTTAAATTTTGGGAGAAATGAACGTTCTATTTATGATATCTAGGAGTTTACTCTAGCCTCAAATTCAACGACTGAAAATAGTAGTAGGGCTACCGGTTGCAGAGATTTCCTAAAGTTGGTGCTACACGTTCGTTGATGTCGATGTAATAGACATAATACCACTTCGTTCGAAATTGAATGTCTTAAGCACCATCAATTTAATCTGTTTATTAAGACCCACCTGACGTCATTGAAAAGTTGGTTGATATTTTTTTTCTATCGTGTATAGAAAATAGATGCCCAAATTATTTGTCTTTCTGGAAATAAAATTTTTAAAAACGAAATATCATTGACATCACTTACTTTCATTTTATATTTAAATAGGCATTACCCTGTTTCCTATTTATTATTTGGGAAGGTTGCGAGAAGATGTATAAATGACACGATATTTGTACCTCCTGACATCGGGATGTTCAAAATAAATAGGTTTTTGAAATCTTAAATATTTTCCTGAATATACAGTTTTTTTTTTTTTTTGTTTTTTTTTTTTTTTATCAGTGCACTATTGTCTTCCATTTCTCCTCTGCTCATTTTTCCTTCATAGAACTGAATTTCTGTTGAGAAGGCCATCAAAATGGTAATTATATTGGGTCCTCCATTCAAAGGAGGAGGTCTCCCATCTATTGACGCTCTCCCTGAGTGTTATTCTTCGACCAAGGTTTTGCATTTCTCTGCCCCTTCTATCAAGAGAAAAGGCTACGTACAAAAAGGGCGCATGTCAACTAGTTATTGTGGAGAGAGAGAGAGAGAGAGAGAGAGAGAGAGAGAGAGAGAGAGAGAGAGAGTATGGAAGTAGTAATGAAAGAAGATTAGTTTTATTTAGGATAATAAAAATAACCTATTTCAATTCATACTTTGAATAATTATCTAGATATATGTACTCGGGAGATAATTACTCGTTTTGGAAAGTGTTGTTATAAAGGCAGCAAATGACACTGAAAATAGACACGTTACCGGAAGCTCACTCGAATTATTTTTACAAAAATATCTCTAAAAACATCAAGCGACCCTTTTCGCCATAACAAAAATCCCCCCTCTCATTACACGTCTTTTATGCTGAGTTAGTGAATCCGACAGTAAGCTAGTTTGATCATTACTCCATACGAACGCTTCCCACAGCATGTAATTATCTTCCTATGCTGTGTCTATACCGAATCGTTTGGATTATGTGTTGAAAGTGTGGGATGATTTTACTATTGTAACTGAAATAGATCATAGAAACATAAATCTCTCTCTCTCTCTCTCTCTCTCTCTCTCTCTCTCTCTCTCTCTCTCTCTCGTGAAAGCAAAGTTTACTTGAGATACAAGGGCCCTTTGAAGTCATGGAGTAACATTCCGTAGGATGATCACCAGATACCACCCAATTCTCGCATCCAGTGGATGAAACAAGTCATTAACTCTGAAGGAACTTATCAAGAAATATCGTCAAAGATATTGCCAGCGATGGAAAAGATTTTACAAAAATGATTGAAAAAGAGAAAAAGAATCTTAACGATGTTTATAAATTCAGAATAAAGTTTTCGGTGTTTTCATTTACTCGAAAAAAAAGGTTTGCAGATTAAGCTATACTTTTTTAAAAGATCAAAATGCTTTAATGAAAAATAAAACCGGAAGTGGTTTGTGAAAAAGTATTCCTAGAAATGTGAGGCGATTAATATCGCAAGTCATCTACCAAACCGAGGGAAAGCGAAGTTGGTGTCTCTCCACATTAAAAATATTTGTTATTCTCAAATGCAACGAAACCCCTCATGGGAACCCTCCTTTTTAGAGGCTACTGGGCCCTTTTTATGCCTCGTCAATTTCTACTTCAGGGTTTGCCTTTGTGCTCAGCCGTATTTTTAAATGTTTTTAAATATCAACGTTTGAATGTTTTCTCATTTAATTCTGGTTAACGTTAGGAGATACTGCTAAGATAAAAAAAAAAACTTATATAATACTTCATTCATTACAATTACTTTGCCGTCACAGCATTTCTCGAGGGTCATAAAATCACAAGATATATAAAAAATTACGTCATCTGGCGGGTCTATATCTACTGTAATAGCCAAAGATGAAATACTTTGAAATAAAATGTAAGCGTGAGATAAAGCTAAAATATTTAGAATTAATAAGGAATAATGAGATAAATTGACGTTGCTGGAGCATTTCTTATTCGTGCGTGGATCTAACCTCTGCTCTCTCTCGTCTGCAAAGGGATTTTGATCTTACTGTGTAAAAGACGAGAAGAGATGACGCGGTTTTTTTTTTTTTTTTTTTTTTTTACTACAAAATCATTGTTGTAGAGGCATTTGGGTTTTTCTACTGAATGCCTCAGTTTTGGATGTTCTGATGCACTAATGAATCAGCTGTCTGCCACTGAACCTATTTTTTTTTCATACGTCAACAACAGCATTAAGAGCGAAATAAACAGAATCATCTTTAATCAGATTTATGAAGCGATGCACTATTTCTATATAAAAATCGCCAGATTTTTTTAGCAATCTATTTTTCTAGATAAAAAGTGAAATGAAATAACACAATTACACAATGGACTTTATATTTCAACCTTTCTGCTTGTTTGGACGTAGAATCCATGGCTTCAGAGAATCGTAAAAGCAATTTCTATGCAAATTAATCATTGTATAAAAGACCAGCAATTTAAAGGGTATTTTATATTCATATTTGAGTTAGGTGTAGTGGATTTTACTTGTTTGGGTAAATAATCTGCTTTGCAGTGAAAAACCACCGTTCCGTTAGAATGAACACAGATTTAAATAACAAGTGTCAAACTCAAAGCAAAAAAACAGTACAGAGAAATAATTTGTAAAGCAGAACAAAACATAAAAAGAATTTTTTTTATTTGAACTGACCGGAATAAATTTGCTGACGACAAATTAATCTTGGACGAATTGTCCTAGCACCTAAATACCAAGTAAATCTGGCGACACAAAATAGGTGAACGTTCGTGAACTACAACTCAAGAAAACATACGATTCGAAAAAGTACGATCTTCATATCAAAAAGCAAATATAATTGTCAAATTTGGAATAATTGAAATTCCAAATACCTCAGCCAATTTCAGTTATAAACCTGATTATGATAGCATTTAAAACAATGTGAAACAGGCTTATGAACGATGACAATTATTTGACAAATTAAATAAATAAATAAACGGAGATTTTGCGCCTCTAAATTTCAACAAAAATTTTAGATGTTATTTGATTTTATGACTAATTTAATTCATTATGAATAACGACTGTAAATCCACTTAGGAACAATCCGTCTACGTTAAAAATATTGAGAAAATTCCTCTTTTCAAAACTGTCGTTATGAATTACATTGAAAAACAATTTTTTAAGGTCTCCTCCCACCTGACTTAAAATAATTGAAGCTTCGTATTAATACCGAAGAACACAGATCACAGCGTCATGACACTGCTAACTGACACAGAGAGAAACATTGCATTCAGTCTATTTGAGCCCTGTCAAGCCTCCTACGTAACCTGCTCCTTGCAGGTGTTGCAATGTCGACACAACTAAAAAGCCTTCTGATCTGTTACACACTCTTGACTCGGCATGAAACTATGCTTGTATTTTGCTTTGCTCGGCATGGCCGACATCACTTAACATTGAACAAGATAGGAGACGAACAGTAAAGACTGTCACAAAGCAACTTTTAGAGATTGAAGGAGAAATCATTTTTATCCTGATCATCTTATGCAGACGAAAAGAAATAGTAAAACTCTTATTTCCAGAAAATAACCTGAAAGCTATACTCCGTCATTTATTCAACTAGCACCAAAATGTATGCAGAAACATCGTAGTCTGACCTTTTTTATCATTATATTACTAGTTTCATGTTTCATTCTACATCGGAAGTTTACTTTTAGATTTTTTCTTATTCTTTTCAAATATTACATATTTGTTTATATATATATATATACTATATATATATATATATATATATATATAATATATATATATATATATATATATATATATATATATATATATATATATATATATATATATATATATTATATATATGCAGAAGCCAGGTACTATGTCGTACCTCTAAGTAAATGGGGATACAATCCACAATGAAGTAAAAATCCTCTTGTAGTTTAAAATATATCTCTTGTACAAGATTCTCTTGTATTAAAGCTTTCGACCGTCAACTGTGGACTTGTTCACTAAGGACTACAGTTGATGGTCGAAAGCTTTAATCTTGTATAAGAAATATATATCTTAAAGTACAAGAGGAAGTTTATTTCATTGTTGGATTGTATCCCCATATATATATATATATATATATATATATATACTATATATATATATATATATATATATATATATATATATATAGTATATATATATATATAGATAAATATCCATATATATATATATATATATATATATATATAAATATATATAATATATATATATATATATAATTTACTTGGGCTGTCTGGTTCACGATCACTAGGTGTTCTTTTGATAAATGTAAATTGAACATGACATGGCCATATGGCCAAGCAAACCAACAACTCAAAATCATCATTTAAAATTCTGCTTTCAGTTAATGCGCTCACCTGTTATTCCTTAATTAGCGCTCTCTGTATTTCTCTTTAGCCAGTAGTGAAGTTCCCTGTGGTTCATCCAAACAAATGATGTGGAGGAAAATTTCCTTCAGCATCCATATGTACCGAGACTAAGATGAATTAAATGGATCGTCTTATTGCTGCTCCTCATTGAATTTGTCCCAAGATTTCTCTAGGTTTCTTGAAACACTGGCTTTTTGTTTTTCTCATAAAAGTATAGCTGACACCATCCTTTTCTTTAACTTTATTCTTTATTATTATTATTATTATTATTATTACTTCGAGATTTTCGTGACTGCTCTGTCTATTTCGAATGGCAATTGGTTTGATCAGTACCATAGCAGCAATAGTCATTTGCGTTAAAAGATCATTTGGTAATACAACAATAATTTATTCCTACATTATGCATTATTTCAGATAACAACATTATTCGATCATATAATTATTTTGCAAGTCATGTTCATTGAGGATTAATGCAGTTTCCATCTTATGGTTTGTCCTTGGCACCTGCTCTTTGGCATCGTTCCATAATTATGATAAAATATTTATAAACCGCACAATTAGGAGACTGTCTTTTCACAAATAAGAAATCTCAGCCAGAGATCTGAGCATTTTCCTCGGAGGTCAAATTACCAAAAAGGAAAAGAAATTCTAAATAAAGCTGACAATCCTTCAAAACGGGGACTAGAATTCTTCTGGATGGACGATTCAAGTTCCTTCTCCATCGTAAACATTATTGTCCAGAAAGTATTTTAGACTCTTCAGCGAGGAGACACGATATCAAGGGAAAATTAATGAAAGAAAATCAGGAAAAATGCAGAATGTGATAGATTAATAAAAAGAAAAGATGATAAAAGAGGAGTGACAAATCAACAGCAGCTGTGGAAATCACTATTTGGAAAGCGTTCACTTATGGACTTTTCATGTCTGGTACCGATAGAGTGATTTCTATCCATTCGTCTATATTTTTTTCTGCTTTATTTTATTGTCCTTCATAAATAAGTGAAAATGGACCTAATTTAATATTCAAGACCCCTTCCACCTTTGCATAAAGAATCAAAACAAATAAGAAATAAAGCAAATGCAAGTGCTAACAAAATCTATTCATTCTACAAAAGACAACAATCCCATCTAAGACAAAAATGAATTTTTAAGCTGTTTGAAGTCTTCTAACATAAGAGCTCTCTCTATCTCTCTCTTACAACATTAAATTTCATTGTTTCATTTTGGGAAACTCAATTAGACTTCAAGAAAAGCAGTTCGTTCATTGGGTACAGAAACTGAATTAACGCTTCAAGTCAGACAGGGACAGACAAAGAGAGAGAGAGAGAGAGAGAGAGAGAGAGAGAGAGAGAGAGAACAATGAAGATTATAAAAGCACATCGGAAGTATGATTGAAATCAAGATAAAGTAATTCATATACAGTAGTGCCTCAGGATACAAAAATTAATCCATTCCGAAGCGACCTTTGTAACCTGATTTTTTCTATCTCGAACTGACGTTTGTTTTTACATGAAAATTGCCTAATTCGTTCCAAGCCCTACAATAACACCACAGTAAATTTTATATAAGCTAAATTGACCAATAAAGAATGAAATACAAGAACAATCTGGACTCCATTCAAATTACCTAACAACCTTTATTGTAGTACCTGCTAAATACAAAAGTTGTTCTTAGTGGGTACAGGGTACAAGAAATACTGTACGTATATGTACATACATATGTTGTAAAATGTGGAACCTTACCTTTCGAGTGAGGCGATGTCCGAAAGTGGCAGCAGAGGAGGAGGACAAATGGCAGAAAACATGAACACTTAACTTTACGAAACACTTAAAAATGGCAGAAAACATTAAAACACTAAACTTTAAACAAACATAACCAAAAATGGCAGAAAACATTAACACTTAACTTTACAAAACACTTAAAGTTAAATTTCTTTTATTTTGCCTTTTTCTGATTTTTAATTTTTTTTTTACTTTTTTTCTTTATTTATTTATTTATTTATTTATTTATTCATTTATTTTTTTTTTTTAACTTTCAATTTCTTCACCACTTTCAATTTTCTGTTTTTTTCGTATCACTTGGACCTTCCTGTTTGCTTACTACTAATTGCCCCTTTAAAAAATAACTATCCAAGGAAGATTGCTTCTGCCTGCTTTTCAAAATGTTCCTGAAACGACGCAGGCAAACGTCATCGAACTACGCAAGCATACGACCTGTGTAAGCCTTTTCGGGGTGTCTCTTTTCTACAAATGACTGCACTTTATGAAAAGCAGGCTTAGAGCAAATTCCTTATTTTGTTTCTGACATTGTCATAGGGTCCTCCTCCTCCTCTACACTGCTAGAGAACTCTTCTTGAATGACGTTATGTTGCATGGCCTCCAACTCCTTCAGGTCATCTGTCGTAAGCTCCTCTTGGTGCTCCTCAAGAAGGTCATTGATGTCATCCTCGTCGGCGACCTGCCCCATGGACTTGCCGAGTGCAACGATCTCGTCAAGATCTGGTTGCGAAACAGTTTCAGGATCGTCAACTGTTTCTGAATCTGCATCAGCTTCACCCACGTTGAATCCCTCAAAGTCTCGGGCGGATATGGCATCAGGCCAGAGTTTCCTCCACGAAGAATTCAAGGTTCGCCTCGAAACCTCCTGCCAACTAGATCAATGAGTCGGATGCATATCACAACATCGAAATGCTCCTTCCAAAATTCCACGCAAGGTGAGGTTTGTGGTATCAGTGATGTCGAAACATCTCTTGAAAAGATGTTTTGTATACAGCATCTTGAAGTTTGATATCACTTGCTGGTCCATGGGCTGGAGGAGAGGGGTAGTGTTAGGCGGGAGATAAAGAACCTCGATAAAAGAATACTCCTTCTGGATATCTTCCTCGAGGACCAGCAGGGTGAGCAAGGCCATTGTCCAATAACAGCAAACATTTCAGAGGAGGTGCTTCTCTTCCAAGAATTTCTTCACTGTCAGGCCGAAAACACAGATTTACCCATTTGGTGAACAAAAGTCTCGTTACCCCAGCTTTTCGCATTAGCCCTTCACATCACAGGAAGCTTCTCCTTTAGCACTTTGTGGGCCTTGAAGGCTCGAGTAGTCTCGGAATGATAGACAAGTAGTGACTTCACCTTATAATCCCCCACTGGCGTTGGAACAAAGCGCGAGCGTAGGCCTGTCTTTCATAGGCTTATAACCGGGTAGCTTCTTCTCTTCCTCCGTGATGTACGTCCGACGAGGCATTTTTTTCCAAAAAAGGCCAGTCTTGTCACAGTTGAAGACTTGCTGAGAACTGTAGCCTTCCTTGATCGTCATCTCGTCGAACGTCTTAATAAAAACTTAAAAACTTCGGCCGCTTTTCGTATCCGACCTGACAGCCTCCCCCCCATGCCGCACCACCGAATGGATGCCAGTCCGTTTACGGAATTGTCAAACCACCCCCGAGAAGCCTTAAAGTCTGGGGTTGCCATCGATGTCCCTTCTCCTCCGTCATCTTTGGCCTGGCAAATCAGATCACCGAAAATAGCACTGGCCTTCTGGCAGATTACCGTCTCGGTTATAGTATCACCAACGATTTCTTTAACTTTAATCCATACAAGAACCAGCCTCTCCATCTCATCATGCACGTAGCTCCTCTGTTTGACAAAATAGTCGCATCCTTGGAGGTGTAACTGCATTGATGTCTTCCTTTTGCTTAAGGATGGTACCTATCATCGACGGATTTCAGCCATATGCCATACGATCACACTCAACCGCATGCCAGCTGCATACTTTTTAATTATCTTCATTTTTATCTCCATAGAAAGCATCCTCTTCTTTCCGTAAACTTTCTTCAGTAACATTTTTGTGACCCATGGACTAATAACATAAATTAAGTTCACATACAACATGATGAAGTAACTTACTACAAAGAAAGCGAAATCACTAACAAGAATTTATGTTAACAAACGTAATCTATGTGAGCGAACGAATTCCAAATGCGTACGAAGGGACGCCTTTACATAGAGGGATGAAGGGAACAGCATGATGACCAATAGAAGAGCAGGATCTTACAGTGGTGACTAGCATTAGGAACCAATGGGAGAGCAGGAGGATGGTGGCGAGTCTACTCAGTTGGTGGCGCATGAGTTTTAAAATTGTTCTCGGCGGCCCGGGTGAATCTCGGACTTTACCCTTTCGCAACCTGAATTTTTTTCGTACACAGAAGCAAAAAAATCTTTGTCTTTGCTTTTGTAACCTGGATTTTTCGTAAGTAGGGACTTTCGTATGTAGAGGATCCACTACTATAACAGATACCTGGAATAACTCTTAACTATAATAGCATACCCAAAATTAAAATAAACATCAATCTAAAGATGCAGATGTGATTAGCTGTGTAAACCAGCTACAAGATGGGCTTATACTACCTATTATAATTCCATTATTTTATAAATAAATAATTTCTTTAAGAACATTTTTACCTAATAATATCAAATACGACTCAATGACTTGGCAATTTTAAGCAAACAAAGGACTATTTATTGACATGAGTCTCAACAAAAGAGAAGAGTTCGCAACTTATCTGGATGTTTTTGCAAGTGGAGTGGATAAATGACTGACAAAACTGGATTATGTAATCCTCACTAAAGTCAAGTATATTAGTATATGAATATTCAAAGAAATTTTGAATACTTTAAAACCTCAAATATAAAACTTCAAATAGTGCTGCTTAATTATTATATATTTGCAAATATTTGTCATAAAAAACCTTCCTCTTTTATAAATAAGAATATAACACTGTAAACAGTCTTCACATTCACATTCACTCAAAGATGAACAAAATCAACTGAGTATCAGTTGTCACTGATACTCAATTGATTTGAAGTTCGTTTGGTCTTGTTAGCCCAGCTACCTGATACAGAAGCGTTAACACTCCATATAAGGAGTACTACGAGGCCTTTCGATTGAATGTCTTTACTTAGCTGAGTATGTTAAGTAAAGGACATTGAATTTTCTGAAAGGCCTAGTAGTACTCGTTCGGTGCACTATCCTTTGTGGATTTTGCCTTTATATATTCATCACGTTCCAGATTTTCATGGTTCAGTTTTTGAAGCATGATGCATTTTATAGTAGTATTAACGACATACTAACGATGACTTTTTTATCCTCTCTCTCTCTCTCTCTCTCTCTCTCTCTCTCTCTCTCTCTCTCTCTCTCTCTCTCTCTCGGAGATGCCAGATAACTGGAGAAGTGACTGAAAGAATTCGAAGTTTTTTCAGTTCGTTTTTTGCCAATTGCTAAAACAAGTGACTGAAACCGGAAAATATGGAAGCAAAATGAGAAAAACGGCTGATAACGAGACGCCTCCACACCAGAAAGCAATAACTGCAAACGTGGTGAATACAACTGCAATATTCTGAGAGGATAAAACGTGCGAGGGGCGAGTCACCGTCATACAGATTGGAAAACGGCGGCAATAGTACCCTTTTGCAGCTGTCTGACCGACAAAGTCTGGGGCAATAAAGGGTTTTATGGGTCAGTGAAATAGTATATGATGAGATAAAGATAAATAAATGCATGGAAGTAATGCTAAGGAAATGATTGGTCAATGGCATTTTCTCTCTCTCTCTCTCTCTCTCTTCCTCTTGCTCTCTCTCTCTCTCTCTCTCTTCTCTCTCATAGTCCTTTGTTCCGTTCTTTCCTTTCCTTAGAGAGAGAAATTCTATTATGTAAAATTGTCTTCGATGACTTCATGACTTCCAAACCTTTTTGCTTTGCATGTATTAACAAATACTGACAATTGTTATGCTCTAGAAACCCACATTTGACTACGGTATATGATTACCATGATTAAACAGGAATCGAAACAATGTCGACCTGAGATAAGAAATTAGGCGTACAGGAAGACAATCATTCATTTAACAAAAAGGCAGCTACTATCAGTACAGCTCCAGTCTTCTGGGAAACTCTTGAATCGGCGGTTCTTGATACCTCTATATAAAAAAGACGAAGGGAAGTTTAAAATATTGTTTTGAGATAATATAAATCGGATATCTCTCTTGATGGTCTTCAATAATTAAAGCATTTGTACTTAATTAAAATAGAAAAGCATTCTGTCTTCCTTTTTCACTGAACGGGGTTTACTTAAAGGGCAAGGATGTTCATGAAGCCATTCGTAAGCACTCAAGGGAACCAAATAAAACCTTCAGAAAAGTTTGTTATCAGAATCTCTTTGGTCAAGAGCTAGATGTAATTAATCTTCTACATTTTTCAGACAAGATTTCAAGTGTTTCTCCTTCCGTACTGAAATTTTCCTTAAAATCTTCTTAAAAGTTGCAGTATTAGTATTTGACGCTCGTTCTAATATTTATTTTCAGTTCTTCTGTAGTTATATTAAGACTTGTACAATCTGAAATAATTAAATAAAATAAAATGAAATGAAATACAATAAAAGATAATCGAATGGAGTATAATTCGACGTACGTATTTCCTATTATGTAGGCTTTAATAATAGAATGACCGAGTGTCCATATATTATATTAAAAGTAATTTAAGTTTGCGAGTAATATTTCATATTTGTTCCTTATTAAAAGATCTACAAATAAAAAATTTTGTAAATCCGATCATTGTTTTTATATATGATTAGTTATGCTATCTCAATATCCTAGATTCTCAGGTATAATTAAGCTATAAGACAAAACATTATTATCTAATTATCGGCAACTCAGTAGCTGGTATTTGTATTTATTAAGCATTAAAAAAAAAAGCTGACAGCTTCACTGGCATATGAAACAAAAACAACGAATAACTTGAATAACTTAATTGATGCATTTCCTGGAACTCAGATGATTTCAGACTCTAACAATAAATCTGACTAAGTGCCCGATTAATTTCCGAGTTCATACACGCTTTGTTTCATAATGCATTCCCAAATAACGAATGCAAACACAATCCAACTCATTCCATCGTAGCGGACTGCATTTTAAATGAGATGATAATGTGATTGCTTTCCATCGGCTGAATGTAATTAAAGCTCAATGCCAATGTTTTGCATCCAAGTCCCATTTGAAGTATCAAGGACCTGAGTTCATGAAAAAAACAATTTGCTTTTCTATTATTTCGAGATGTCCTTTGCATCCCGTTTAAATGTCAAATACCAAATCCTAAAGTTTTACCCAGGTTAGTATATGAATCAGTTTTTTAACAGTTTTATGTGAAGACTTCATTCCTACATTTTATATAAATAAAATTAAATTGAAAAGTTTCAGATAGTCTCCCTTTCTGAATGGATGATCGACCTACCCTTAATGACTTTCTTCTTCTTCTTCTTCTTCTTCTTCTTCTTCTTCTTCTTCTGTCTCTCTGCATTGGTGCCTCTCGGGAAATTCTGGAAGTAAATTCATTTATTGCAATAAATCATCCGATTACATAGAATGGGAAATTAAATCGGAAGAGAAAAGAGGAAACCGGATGATACGAAATCTTTAATGTCAGAAAGCAATAAAGCCACATGGTCAATACAGCCACAATAATCCGAGCCGATAAAACGTGTCTGGCTCAAGGCCACAATAATACAGACTAGAAATAAGCACTGCAGAATCCTGACAGACAAATCAAGGTAATTACGGCGGGTTTTATGGGTCAGTAAAAAACCATGTTGTGAAATAAAAGTAAATGAATGCATGGGAAGCAGCGCCAAGGGAATGACATCATGGATTCCTGAAAGGAAGCTCTAGCAGGAATGGCATGGGGAAATGGGAATGGAGGGATCTGCTATTCATATTTCCGTTAACCAGCGGAGGACGAAATTCGCGACTGACCACAGAGCTTGGAATCGTTGCAAGATCTGATTTCATAAGACATAACAAATATTGCAACAAAATTGAAATCCATATGAAATCTATATCCTCCGGAAAAGAACTCGAGCACTATTGCTGGACTTTAGTAAGAAGAATGGTTCCTTTACTCTGTAATTGAACATTTTTCCTTTCTTGGAACTGTACATGGGAAGTCCTTTGGAAACACGTGATTCATTCCATTCCGAAAAACTGTGGCCGTTTTATACTTTCA
Organism: Macrobrachium nipponense; assembly: GCF_015104395.2. Taxonomy (NCBI): domain Eukaryota; kingdom Metazoa; phylum Arthropoda; class Malacostraca; order Decapoda; family Palaemonidae; genus Macrobrachium; species Macrobrachium nipponense. The sequence continues at coordinate 42,636,175 of NC_061095.1, read as the reverse complement.
AACCTCCATCGAATTGCTTTCCTTTGTTCTGTAACGAAAATAGTTGAAACTTGACTGAACCCAGTTTGAAAACGTATCGATTTCACTTTCCCCAGTCCAACAATGCTTTGTCTTAAGGGTTCCGATGTATCTTTCCGATTATAATTTTCATGAGACTCTATCTATCTTACCACAATTGCAAATTTTATATTTCCTTAGGAAATATAAAATCCTTTGAATTTACTTACCCTTAGGAAACGAGCTGCAACAAGTTATATTCCTCTTTAATTATGAATGTAGGTAATTAAGCTTTTCAGTTATATGGGACCATTGTCTATTTCTGTCTCTGTATACGTATGTATATATATATATATATATATATATATATATATATATATATATATATATACATATATATATATATATATATATATATATATATATATATATATATATATATATATATGTATGTATGTATAGTACGTATGTATGTGTGTGTATGTGTGATAAAACAGCAAGGCCCTATTAGCTTATTTATTTCTTCACACTTTGGGGTTATTACAAATATAAACGTACATAGTAAAAGGTGACCAATACATTCTACACACACACATACACACACACACATATATATGGGTCAGGACTTTTCGTCTAAAGCACTTTCCTCTAAAGCACATTCGTCTGAGGCACTTTGGTCTAAAAGCACTTTAGTCTAAAACAACATTCGTCTAAGGCGCTTTGGTCTAAAAGCACTTTGGTCCTAAAAATACAAAAATAAAATATTAAAAAGGTAAAAAGCAAAATAAAGACAAAAGTAAAAATTAAGAGACTTTATCAAAATATAAATTTATAAGGTTAATGATAAAAAATTTATAACTATACTACAAAAAAAAAAATAATGAAAATGTAATAACAGACAGTATTTAGAAAGAACCCAAATTATATGCAATGCTTCTGAGGGTAATCTTCCACCCTGAACGATTCTGGTAATCGGCAACAACATTGTAAATTCTTTTTTCTCTTCTTGCTTCGTTGGTATTTTTTTTTCTTTGGGCTTGCTCTACGGTAAGATGAGATATTCTTGTTTTGATGATTTGTTATTTTCTTCTTAGAGCATCCATAACATTATAAAAATTCGTGTACTGAAAATAACGGCTTGGACCGTCTTCCATTTTCGTCTTTGCATCCCGTTTACAAAAGTATATTCTATGTTCAAGAAACGGCAATGCATTTCTGGTGCTACTTGTTTTAAAACATGGAATTCCTCTTGGTACATCATCAATAGGCAGAAAGGCTTAAGGCATTAACTTTCCGAAAATAAAAAAAAAAAAGTCTGTATCATTATTGTATGATCCGAGGTTTTCATAATTTGTTGAGTCTACTTAAGATGATGCGACCGGGAAACCCAAAAATTTTTAGGATCTTCACATCGCCAATAAGAAGCTGTTTTGGTTGCGCTATTCTCGTATATAGTAACCACTGTAGCATAGTTAATCTTTTTTCCTCGCGTGGTTTTCCCGATTTTTGATAATACTTTCCATTTTGGGGTTCGAGCTGAAACTAAATAGCCAAGAAAATATTCTTTTGAAATGCAAAAACTTTGTTGTAAAAGTATCGAGTCTTTATACCAAAAAACATAACGAGGTAGAATGGTTATCAACCAAAAGTAAATTTTAACCGAACAAGTTCTTAGCCGAAATTTCCTTTAATTAAGCCAAATTAGTCATTAGGTAAAAGAAAGGCTATTAACCCAAAATCTGTTTACCCGAAAAAGAAAATTTCCTTAGCCGAATTTTGCTTTTAGACCAAGTGCTTTTAGACCAAAGTACTTTCAGACCAAAGTGCTTTTAAATCAAAGTGCTTTGTTTTTAAACCAAAGTGCCTTAGACGAATGTTGCTTTTAGACCAAAGTGTTTTTAGACCAAAAGTACTTTTAGACGAATGTGCTTTTAGACCAAAGTGCTTTTAGGACCAATGTGCCTTAGACGAATGTGCTTTTAGACCAAAGTGCTTTTAGACCAAATGTGCCTTAGACCGAAAGGTGCTTTTGAGACCAGTGCTAGACCAATGTGGCCTTAGACCGAAAGTACTTTTATTGACCAAAGTGCTTTTAGACCAAATACTTTTAAAGATTTTTTTGGGAATGTGCTTTTAGCCAAAGTACTTTTAGACCAAACGTGCTTTAGACTAAAGTACTTTTAGACCAAAGCGCCTTTTAACCAAAGTACTTTTAGAACCAAAGTGCTTTTAAGACAAAAGTAAACTTTTGACAAAGTGCTTTAGACCGAAAGTGCTAACTAAAGTTCTTTTAGACCAAAGTACTTTTAGACCAAAGTGCTATAAATATTTTAGATAAAGTACTTTTAGGACCAGTGATTTAGACTAGTACTAGACCAAAGTGAATTATAGGACCAGCGACCTTAGGACGATGATTTTAGACGAAAGTAATTTAGTAGATCGAGGTGTATATATATATAATATATATATATATATATATATATATATATATATATATATATATATATATATATGATAGATATATATATATATATATATTATATATATATAGGGTATTATCTATACATATAAAAAAAGATATATATATATATATATATATATATTATATATATATATATATATATGGATATATATATATATACATATATATTATATATTATATATATATATATATAGATATTATATATGATATATATATATATATATATATATATATATATATATGTATATAGGATATACATATATATATATATAGATATATATATATATATATATATTATATATATATATATATATATATATATATATATTAGTATAAGTGCCAAGCCTCTTCCAGCGCAATCCTTTCCTGGAAGGAGGTCTGGATCCTGGAAGCATCCCTGGAGGAGATCCTCTCAACGGCGCGTGTGCCTCAGGTCCCTCCGAGGCAGGCAGCCCACATTCTCCGCTTGCGTCTTCCCTCATTTGCAAATGAACTCACGTCCATTAATCCTGTTGCCTTTTTAGCAACCTGAGATCAGTGGAGAGTGAGAGGAGGTTCTTATTCGTTAAGCAAAAGTTTCTTTTCCTTCAGTTGTAGAACAACTGTCACCCCACTGAATGCAGCATTATAATAACGTTCTGTTAATGAACATTCAGAATGCATATTATCAGAGGTGTTATTTTTACTAACACCTTAGATATAACACAATTGAAGCAAAAACTGCTTAAGCACATGTTTTTTATCGAAACATACATATGTATGTCTGAGGGAGAACATGGCTATAAATATTTGTTACGCCCCGTGGGAGAAAAAAAAATAACTTACTTCTGACAAACTGGATGCGGGTTCGATTCTGCCAAGTGCGTCATAATTTCATCATATCAAGACTACGATTTATACTGATAGTCACATTCGAAAATGTGAAGAAAGAAATAAGTTAAAAAGGCATTATAAGCATTCTTAATAGCAAACAAGCCGGGCACCCATTAGGCAATCACATTCCCATTCATTGGAGCATGACGCACATTAATAGACTTCTTTTCCAGAATGATATGCTACCGTCTTACTAAAGGCGCTTAGGAATTTGAGTGTAAGAGAGCAACGAATCTCTATCGAGGCGATTGGATGTTCAAGAAGCAGTTGTATGTTGTGGAAGAAGCTTCGAGATGTTCAACGATGGATCAGCGAATATTTTGGATGAATGTTCGGGGAGTTGCTGACAAAGTAAATATATGGAATCGTGGAGACGTGAGCGCGTGTGTGCAAATTGAACCAGTGGTTGGGCTACGTGACAGAGGTAACCTGATCGTGAAGTCACGAGGAATGCGAGCAGAAACATGGGGCCGCCTTCAAGGCGTGTGCAAAGAACCTTCTACAAGGATTTGGTGCGGTCGTAGTAACGAACACAAGAACCGTGCCAGTGGAAACCCATTCATCAGACGGCAGACACTTTTAGTGGTTACCATTCAGGAAAGTCCGAGGAGAAGTGCACAAGAGCTACATATAAGGTAAAAAAATAAATAAATAAATAAAAATTAGTGTTAGAAGCTACAAGACTTGTTGAACACTGAACAATTTACAGGTGCCCCCGGAAAAGCCGAGGGGCGGGCAGAGAAACAAAAATATTAAGTGCCCAAACTCCGAGCTTTTTCTTTTTTCACATGCATGGCAGAAATGTATATTTTTTTATTCCCGATTACTGTTATGCTCCATCCGTTCTTTTTAAATCTTTAGTTTCTTACAAGGCCTATGATTTATTTTCCATAAGGTGGATTCATTGTCGACCAAAATGCGACTTCTGGCTTTTTATTGGAACTGACAAATGTTTTACATTTCTGAGTTTGGGGGAAAATCAAACTTTATAACTATGCGCAATTAATGCATCTTGGTGTGGGGTTGGGTGGGAGATGGTGTGCCCGGCATTCGTTGGAGATAGACTTTTCTTTTTTTCTAGAAGCTGGGATTACACTTCAATGCTTGGGTTTTTAAAATTTATTTCTTTGTTTTGTTTTTTTTATTAGGTTAATTTTTTGGGGGGGGAAATGAAACGTTCTATTTTTGATATCTAGGAAGTTTGGTCCTGAGCCTCAGATTCAATAACTGAAAATAGTAGTTAGGGCATGCCGGTTTGCAGCAGATTTCTTAAGGTAGGTGCTACAAACGTTGCGTTGAAGTCGAGATGTAATAGATATAAAATTACCACTTCGTTTTCGCAATGAAACGTCTAAGCACCATTTATTTTTAGTCTGTCTATTAAGAACCAACCTGACGTCATTGAAAAGGTTTTGGTTTATATCTTTTTCTATTTTTATATCTTTGGGTTTCCTCTTTCGTGCTATATGGAAAATAGAATTACCCGATTCCATTTGTCTTTTCTGTAAAACAAAAATTTTTTAGAAAACGAATCCATCATTAACATCAATTTACTTTCATTTTCATATTTCCATAGGCATTACCCAGTTTTCCTATTTGTTTACATTTGGGAAGGTTGCGGGAAGAGTATTAATATAAAAGGCAAGAATTTTTACCGTTTTAGTCATCAACATCAGGATGCTTTCCAAAATAAATAGGTTTTTGAAATCTTAAATCTTTCCTGATTATAAAAGTTTTTTTCAGTCAGGCACTATTGTCGTTCCATTTTCTTTCCTCCTTACTCAAGTTTTTCCTTCATAAAACCTGAATTTTGCTGGCATGCCAAAAGGATCCTTCAGAGGCGCCTGTTGGAGAAAGGCCCATCAAAAATGGTAATGATATTTTGGGGTTCCTCCATTCAAAGGAGGAGGTATTCCCATCTATTGACGCTCTCCCTCAGTGGTTATTCCTCCGACACCAAAGGTTTTGCATTTCTCTGCCCCTTCTGGTCAAGGGAAAGGCTACGTCCAAAAAAAGCGGGGCTTATATCAAACTTGTTGTTTGTTGAGAGGAGAGAGAGAGAGAGAGAGAGGAGAGGAGATGAGAGAGAGAGAAGAGAGTATTAGAGTAGTAATGAAAGACGATTAGTCCCTTGCTTTTAGGATAATAAAAAAAAACTGTTTCCAGTGCATACTTTGAATAACTAACTCCTAAGATATATGGACTTGGGAGGATAAATTACTCGTTTTGGGAAAGTGTTTGTTATACAAAGGCAGCAAATGACACTGAAAAAATGACACGTTACCAGAAGCTCACTCGGATTATTAAATTTTTCATCAAAAATATCTCTAAAAAACATCAAAGCGACCCTTTTCGCCATAAACAAAAATCCCCCCTCTCACTTACACGTCTTTTATGCTGAGTTTAGCGAATCTGACCAGTGAGACTAGTTTGATCTATTACTCCATACGAACGCTTTCCACAGCATGGCAAGTTATCGTTCCTATGCTGTGTATTTACAGAATCGTGTATTTGGAATTATGTGGCTGAAAGTAATGGGATGGTTTTTACTATTGTTTTAAACTGCAACTAGATTCATTAAAAACATAAATCTATCCTCTAGCTCTCTCTCCGTCTCTCTCTCTCGTCGTCTCTCTTCTCGTCTCTCATCTCATCTCTCTTACAAAAAAGGAAAGCATCTGCAAAGTATCCTTTAACTTTGATTGGTTCAAGGAACTGAAATACCAAATCTGAGACTCTCAGGGATGGAGAATCAATTGGTTGGTAGGATTCACCCTCCTTAAATGGAAGGTTCAAGTGTTATCCCTGTTATTTTCATGGCCTTTTCAACAAGCGCCACTGACGATAGTTTTTTTTTATTCGGAAATTCAATTGCTACGAAGGAATCTTTATAAATAAGGAAGAAATGGAGAACTATAAGCGGGGCTGGATAAAAACAAATGTTTTAAATGCATGGAAAAGTAAACATTGCGGATGACAATAAAATCCAAAACGCTTCATTTAAACACGAATGCAACCGTAAAACTGTCAAATAATACTGGACTGTTTACACAAACTTTTAAAACCGATTGGTGTAATTCATTTTACAAATTTTTGATGTTTAATTTCTTTCTTCCTATTTAGCGACGTTAACCCCATCCTTGGTTTTTATTTTCATGGGTTTAAATCACTTCCAATTAATTGCATTTTGCTGAGGTCTGTTTGGTTGATGAGGAAGACCTAAACGATTTTAATGAACGGGTTTTGTCACCTAACAGACGCTGGCAATTTGAGGAGGCCTGCCTAATCGAGGTGATAAGCACCTTTAAAGGGTTAATTTAAACAGGCGTTCAGGTTGGTTCTCTAATAATAATAAACAAATAGTAACTTTAATGTTGCGGTTCCCTTTAATAATTATTTGTTTTAATATTACAGAAAACCTTACATGGATAATCAACAACAATTTTTCAGATTTCACCTCCCACCCCCAAAAATGTTTTGGCTTAAACAAAGCCATGGTCCAACAGCAATGAAACCCAATCAAGATTTATATATCATAATCCGTTTTTACCATTTATTTAGATGCTTGATGATGATACATTTCCATTATAAATCAACTACAATTGTTTTGACATGATGAAAGAAGTACGGACGAATGAAAAATAATTTAAAAGATTTTTAAGAATTGTTAAAAACGGTGATTTATTTCCATTGACAGGTTTGCCTTCTTTCTCAGGGATCAAATTCCGATGTCTCTTATTTTAGTGAAAATGCTGAATTTCTGGGTTGAGCCTTTGGAAGCCTACCATGCCTATTTATTCGCAAAAGCCACAAATACACAAAAGTGGAAAAGGGGAAAGGGAAAGGGCAATGCACAAAGTCCCCTGCAAAAGGCGGCAGGAACTGACCTATAACGCGAAAGCAAGCGGTGACTGAAGGAGGAACCTGAAAGATGGTATTAGGAAAGCAACAAAGGAAAAGGACAGAAAATAAAAAGAAGGTAACTTTGCTGAGTTCCCAGGAAGTTTACTTACCAGGAGATCCCTCAGCATGGCAAAAGCAGGTACCTCTCTCTCTCCTCCTCTCAGCTCTCCTCATCTCACTTTTTTTTTTTTTTTTTTTCTTTTCTTTCATCCCTCTCTTCTCTCTCTCTCTCCGTGGAAAAGCAAAGTTGGCTTGAATTACAAAGGCCCTTTGAAGTCATGGAGGGTAAACCATTCCTGTAGGATGATCACCAGATACCAACCGCCCAATTCTCCCGGTATCCAGTGGTGGAAACAAAAAAGTCCATTAAACTCTGAAGAAACTCATCATCAAACCATCGTCAAAGACTAGTTGTCGCCCGATGGAAAAGATTTTTAGACGAAAAATGATTGAAAAGGAGAAAACGAAATCTTTAACGATCTGTTAAATTCAATTCAAATAAAGTTTCCGGAGGTTGTTTTGTTTTACTCCCCTGGAAAACAGGTATTTACAGATTAAGCTTTATGTCGCCTTACTTTTTTTACAAAAGAATCCAAAAACGTAGTAACCTGCATGTAGGAAAACTATGCTTTTAATAAAAACTAAAACCGGGGAATTGGTTTGTGAAAAAAGTATTCTTAGAAATGTTGAGGCCATTATTAAATATCGCCAAGGTCATCTTTTTTTGTTTTTATACCAGAACCGAGGGAAAGCCCCGAAGCTGGTGTCTCTCCACAATAATTCAATATTTGTTAATTCTCAAATGCAACGAAAAACTCGTTTAACGGGAGCCCTCACCCTTTTTTAGGAGGTTAGAATGGGCACTTTTTATGCCTCGTCCAATTTTCCTACTTCAGGTGGGTTTGCCTTTGCGCATCAGCAGTATTTGTTGATATTTTTAAATATCAACGTTCGAATGTTCTCTTATTTAATTCTGGGTAAGCGTTGTTTCCACATGTTAGGAATATACTGCTAAAGATAAAACAATCTTATACAATAAACTTTATTCATTAATAATTACTTTGCCATTCAATAGTATTTCCCGACGAAGTCATTAAAATCGCAAGATAATGGATAATGTAAAAATTACCGTCAACAGGCGGGTCTGTATCCACCGTAATAGCCAACGATTGAAATACTTTTTTGGAAATAAAATGTAAGCGTGGGATGGTGGGGCTAAAAGAATTTAGAATTAATAAGGAATAATGAGAATAAAAAGAAAAAATGTTTGCGGAGCGATTCTTCTCGTGCTCGGATCTAACTTTCTGCCTCTCTTTCGCCCTACGAAGGGATTTGTTTTTTTTTGTTTTTTTTTTTACTGTATAAAAGACGACAGAAAGATGATGGGGTTGGGGTTGTCATTCCACACGTTTTTTTTTATTTTCTTTCTTTTACTGTACAAAAAATCAATTGATGCTAGAGGCATTTGGATTTCTTTCTACTACTGAATGCCTCAGGTTTTTGGATGTTCTGATGCACTAAGTGAATCAGCTGTACTGCCACTGAACCTATGCTTTTTTTTCATACGTCAAAAACAACGCATTAACGGATCCGGAAATACAAACTGACTCCCAATCTTTAATCAGAATTTATTAAGCGATTGTACTATTTCTATATAAAAAATCGCCAGTAATTTTTTTAGCCAAACTATTGTTTTCTTGGATTAAAAAGTCTAATGAAATAACACAATTACAAACAATGGAACTGTATAATCTCAACCATCTGTTTGTTTTGGGGCGTAGAATTCCATGGCTTCAGAGAATCGCACAAAAGCAATTTCTATTGGTGCAAACTTAATCATTATTTATAAAAGACCAGCAATCTTTAAAGGGTATGATTTTATATTCATATTTGAGTTTAGTGTAGTGGATTTTAACTTGTTTCTTTTTTTTTTTTTTTTTTTTTTTTTTAGGTAAATAATCTGCTTTGCAAGTGCAAAACCAAGCATTTCCGTTGGAATGGTACAATGATTTATATAACAAGTGTCCGACCTAGACAAAGCAAAAAAAAAACAGTACAGAAAAAATTACTTGGAAAAGTGAACTAGGAACTCGTGGGAATGATGTTTAAAAAACAGAACAAAAACATAAAGTGTTGTTTTTCTTTCCATTGAGGAATTACATTGTTGTTGTTTACAACGCAACTTCGAATAAAATGCAATTGAAACGGTAATGATATTAACCCATTGCTATTGGGAGTTCATTTTTTTTTTTTTTTTTTCCCTAGAATTTTTTGACAATAAATGATGAAGACTGATTTTGGTTTTTCTTTGCAATAAATGAAGTTTAGATTTTGCAGCTTCGCAACGTTTAATAAATCATCGAATCAAAGAATCGTTGCATAAAAGAACATGCTTTATGGCAATGCGCCCAATGTCAACAAATAATTTAGTGGGGCAAATATCCTCCTGAGGATTTCAAAATATACCTTTGTTGGGATTTGCAATGAAAAGTCCACTATCTACTCAGCAACACTTGAACTTGTTGGTTTTTTTTGTTCATCTTTTGCCGCAGACGAACAAACGCATAAAACCCCGTTATTAATTATTTATGTTATGGATTATTATTATTATTATTTTTTTTTTTTTTTTTTTTTTTTGTTATTTTTTTTTTTTTTTTTTTTTTTTTTTTTTTTTTTTTTTTTTTTGCTCTATCACAGTCCTCCAATTCGACCTGGAGGTTGGTATTAATTAGTGTGGGGTTTCCAGGGTTGCATCCTGCCTCCTTTAGGAGTTCCATCACTTTTCTTACTATGTGTGCCGTTTCTTTTTAGGATCACAAACTCTTCTGCCATGAGTCCTGGAGGAGCTACTTCCAGCCTCTAGTTTTTTTTCTTTTTTAGATTCCTTTTCAGGGATCTTGGGATCGTTTGACCTAGTGCTCCTATGATTAATTGGGTACGATTTCCACTGGCATATCCCATATTCCTTTTCTTATTTGCTATTTTCAAGATCTTGAGAACTTATCCCCCCCAATTTTTTCCCCTCTCTTTCTCTTCAAACTCCTTCTGGTTCCCATGGTATTTGCGACAGCAATGAGTGGGATACTGTTCTTTCTTGACTTTGTCAATCAACGTCAACGTCTGGCGCTGTTTGCACGGTATCACCCTAATCCGTTTCTGATACCATCATACCCAGAGGATCTTTGCGTGATCGTTTTCTTATCACTCTCCTTCATGGTTGGTGCTCGTACCACTTTATTACTGCAAGGTAGCCTGATGTTTGCTTGCACCACAGGCTCCAGTGGTAGGGCTTTTGCCCACTGAAATCATGGCCGTCTTTTTGTACTGGTTCTGTGCAAGTGGCCGGACATTCACTTGCTATTTGGTTTATTAGGTTTTCATTTTTTCGTATTGCACTTTCCTACCAATATGGGAGAGATGTTATTTCCGTCTATCGTACTTTCGAACATTATCTGGTTCTTAGGGCCTGGAATCTTTGTGCCGCTTTATTACATTCCTTCAGTTTTCCTTCTTTAGCTCTCACCCTCTGTAGCCATTGCCAATTGTCATCGCTGGCTAGGTTCTTTAGTCTGTCTTCATGGTATTGTCCGTGCATATGGTTTGTTGTGCCAGCCTCTGTTCTTTCTGTCTTTCTCCTGTCTCTGTATATTTCTGGGTTCTTAGTCTACTTCTTATTAGTTCCATTCTTCCCATGCACTCCTTTAGCCACTTCGTCTTCACTGGTTTTCACAGATATTTGCCCTAAACCCAGTGCTCTGTTCGCAATGTTGACGCAGTCCTCTATACTTAGTAAGTCCTCTCCCTCCTTCCTTTCGTGTTACGTATAGTCTGTCCAGTATTTGCTCGTTGGGTGTCGAGGCTTTGTGTTATTGTCATTTGTTTCCTGCGGTTTTCTGATCTTACTGCGCGGAGTTTCTGCCTTCGTCCATTCCAACTATTACCCGACGCTGTTATCTGATTACTGGGCACTGCCCATGTGTTTAATGGCATTTATCAATATTTTCCGGCCGGTTTGAGTTTTGACTTGAGTATCGCCTTGGAAGTCTCCTGCATATATTTCTTTTCCTGGAAATCGTGTCCATTCCATCTCTTGGTGTTTTATATCTCCTCCTTCCATTATTCCCATGTATTGTTTGGTATCCTGTCTCATCTATGTGTTTGATGTTGTCCCATCGGGTGGAGCTTTATCCCTTCAGTTTCTCGTTTACTTTGCCATTTTTGGTATGGTTTTGAACCTAAGGCGCATTTTTTCTATTCCAACTCCATCCTGATAGCTCCCCAAGATACAAATCCTTACAGGTTATGGATTAGGGGTATCTTTATGTTTTCCTTGATGCTCGTACCCCATACAGCTTGATGTCGTTCCATGAACAATCGATGGTTGATTCTGTTGGCCTCTTTTTCTTGAAGTTTGGTACCCGGCCAATCCATCTTCTGTAGTAACTTTTTTGTCATGGGAATCCATGGCTACTAACGAAGAGTATTGGGGACAGTGAGTCGCCCTGGTAAGATTCCCTATCCTGGATATTTAAACCTCTTGCTAGTATTATTTCCAGATGGTAATGGTAAGTTATTAATTCCAAGTTGCGCATTGTATTTTTGAGGAAGCTGATGGTATTCTTTTTCCTCTGCCCCATATATTTTCAGGCATTTCTATTAGCCATGTGTTTGGTATTCATGTCGAAGGCGTTTCCTTATAGTCCTATCCATGCCATGCTTAGGTTGGTGGTTTTTTCCATTCTTCCTACTTGTTCTTTCATTACCATTTGTCTATCAGGAGCCTGGTCTTTTGTGCCCCTACAAACATTCCGCCTCTGCAGCCTTTCTGTTGGTTGGGGGGGATGGTGGTTTGTCCTCCTCTAGGTAGTTGTATAGCCTTTCACTGATGATACCTGTTAGTAACTTTCCAGCATTATTGGTAGGCAGGTGATAGGCCTGTAGTTACTGGCTTATATTTCCCTTACTCTTGGTCTTTTTTGTCTAGGAAGGATGTTATTCCTGTGGTCATCCATGGTGGGTTTGGGGGCTTGGTGATTGTTTGAGATACAATGCTGGAAGTTGTTCTGCTATTCGTGGGTGCAGGGGCCTTGAAGGTTTTTGAGCCAGTATTCCAATGGCACCCTTCAATCGGGACTTGGGGCTTTCCAGTTTGGCATTTTCTTTAGTTGGTGTCTGACTGTGGTCTGGTCGTGATGTCTGTGAATCTTTGTTTGTTTTATTCTCCCTGTTTTCCCGTTTTTCTTCCTTGAACTTCCTGGAGCGGCCATGTTGCATGGTTTGTTTGGTTGGTGATAACCGGATTGACTCGCCATGTTTTCACCCAGAGTCCTCTTACTTTGGTTCGGATTCAGGAATTTCTTGGGTGGTTGTCTTCCCCTTCTTAGTTGGATGTATAGTCTTTTCTGGTTGGTTATTATATTATTATTATTCTTAGGTTATTATTATTATTATTATTATTATTTTATTTTTTTATGTTTATTTTTTATTTGACTTATTTTTTTTGCTCTATCACAGTCCGTCCAATCGACTGCGGGGTTCTCCGGGTTGCAATCCTGGCCTCCCCTTAGGAGTCCATCCACTTTTCACTTTTTTACTATGTGCGCCGTTTTCTTTCTAGGATCACAAATTCTCTGCAATGAGTCCTGGAGCTACGTACAGCCTCCTAGTTTTTCTAGATTCCTTTTCAGGGATCTTGGGATCGTGCCTAGTGGTTCCAATGATTAATGGGTACAATTTCCAACTTTGTTTTGGCATATCTCAGATCCTTCATTATTTCTATTTTCAGAAAAAAAATCAAAAGCAGCACGACAGACAAAAACAAAAAAAGAAATCTTAGAAGAAATCACATTATCCCTTTTTTATTTTTCCCTTCTTTCCCTTTCTTAACTCTGGGTTGTCCCAATTGGTATTGCAAACATCAATGAGTGGATAACACTTTGCTTCTTTTGATTTTTTTTTTTTGTTGTGGTTTTGTCAATCAAAACGTCACGTCAGGTCTTGAAAACCTTATTTTTTTTTTTTTTTTTTTTTTTTTTGCAACGTATCACCCTATCCAGTTTCTGATACACATAAGACCCAAAAAAAAAAATGAAAAAAAATAAAAAGGATCCCATTTAGGATTCCTTTGCCCTGAAATCGTTTTTCTCATCACTGCCTTCACGGATTTCACGGGTGTTCGTAAGCCAACTTATTACTGCAAGGTAGGCTAGCTTGTGTTTTCTTCTTTCTTGCACAGGTCTCCAGTGGATAGGGCTTTTTGTTTTGTCCACTTAGAATCAAATGCCTCCTCTTGTTTTTTTGGTTACTGGGTCTTGGTTCTTCCCTCTCGCTTCTTTTAATCTTGGTTTTCTCTTTCTTCTTCGCTTCCTCTTCTCTCTCTGCAAGTGTGCCGGACATTTTCGCTTTGCAAATGTGGTTTTATTGGTTTCATTTTGGTTTTTAGTATTGCCAACCTTCCCTGTCTTTTTCCTACATATGGGAGAGATGTTTATTTCCGTATATCGCTTCTTTGTTAACAACAATATCTGGTTTCTTAGGGGGCAACATGGAAATCTTTGTGTCCCGATGTTTTTCAATTCCTTCAGTTTTCCTTCTTTTATTTTTTAGGTTTAGCTCCCTCCCCATCATGTTAGGCCGATTGCCACGTGTTCATCGCTGGCTAGTTCTTTAGTCTGTTCTCATGTATTGTTCCGTGCATTGGGGATGTTGGGTGTGTGTGGTTTGGTTGGTTGGGTTTGGTTGTACCAGTTCCTCTGTTCAGTTTGTCCAATTCTCCTTGCCCTGTCTCCTGGTAATATTTCTTTTGGGGTCTTCGTCTACTTTTTATTTAGAGGTCCTTCTTCCTTCTTCCCCCGATGCCACGTCGTTTTTTAGCCACTCATCTTCAACTTGGATTTTCAGGTATTATTGCCCCACATTGCTCAGGTTTCCTCGATGTTGACGCAGTCCCATCTATACTTAGTAACGTCCTCCTCCCTCCCTTCCTTCCCCTTTCCTTTCGTGTTATGTATAGGTCTGTCTGTATTTGCTTAATTGGGTCTCCAGGTTGTAGTGCTTTGTGTATTTGTCCATATATGTTTTTCCCAGGTTTTCTGAATCTCGTATGCTGCGGGAGTTCTTGCCTTCCGTTCGGTCCATTCGACGAATATTCCTTGAGCGGTATCTTGATTACTGGCACTGCCCAGTTGTGTATTATGTGTGCTTTTTAATAAAAATAAAAAAAAAAATAATAAAAATAATAATTAAAAAAAATAATAAAAAAATAAAAAAAAATAAAAATTAAATTTAAAAATTTTAGGTATATATAAAAAATAAAAAATTAAAACAAAAAAAATAAAAAAATAATAAAAAAATTTTAAAAAAAAAATCATATTTTCCGGCCGTTGAGTTTTGACTTGCGTATCCGCCTTGACGTCTATGCAATATATGTTCTTCCTGATCGTTGTCCTTCCTTTATCTCTTGGTGTTTTAAAAATTAATTTTAATCCCCGTCCTTAGCCCCTTATCCATTCTTCACCAATTAATTTTTTCCCAGTGGTATTTGGTATCCAGTCTTTAAATCATTCTGTATTGCTTGATGGTTTGCGTCTTCCCATCTGGTAAAGGATTTAAAAAGCCCTTCAGTTCTTGTTACTTTGCCCCTTTTTAGAGTAATGTTGGCTAGAAGGGGCCGGCGGCTGATTTTTCTGTTTTATTTTTTTTTTTTTTTCCTTTAAAATAATTCCAAATCACATAATGATGTTTTGTCCCCAGAATACAATCCTTACAGTCTGGGGGGGTATTAGGGGTATCTAGTTTCCTTATTATTTTATTATTATTAGTTATTATTATTATTTTATTATTATTATTATTTATTTATTATTATTAATTATTATTTTTAATTCATTTATTAATTAGGAAATTCGGAAAAGGAGGGGGTCAAGAATATTAATGAAAGTTATTATCCATATATATTTTCATATCTTGTATTTGAAGCATAATTACATAGATAACCAAAACGTAAATCATCCCTTGAAAAGCTTTTATGCATCCTCTCTCACAGGATTTGTTCAAACAAACCTTACAGTACTTTTGGAGACTTTATAAGGAGCTCTGTTGAAAATTTTATTGTAGTATATTCGTCTTCATTATTTATTTTTTTCTTTGCAGTCTTGGCAAATACCATAATGTAGATAATCCTGTTCCTTTATAAATTTCCACTCAAAGTGCAAGAATATACTTTTAGTATTTTTGTGCACCACACATACATACATAAACCACACACACACACACTTATATATATTATATATATATATATATATATATATATATATATATATATATATATATATATATATATATACATATATATATATATATATATATATATATATATATATATATATATATATATATATATATATATATATATATATATATATATATATTATATATATATATATATTACATATATATATACATATATATATATATATATATATATATATATATATATATATATATATATATATATATATATATATATATATATATATGTATATATATATATATATATATATAATATATATATATATATATATATATATATATATATATATATATAATATATATATATGTGTGTGTGTGTGTGTGTGTGTGTGTGTGTGTGTGTGTGTGTGTGTGTATGTATATATATGAAGTATTTAATGTGTGAGTGATTTTTATGTATGTACTGTGAATATTCTGAAGCAAAAACCATCTATGTAACAATCTTCGGACAACACCTCGCCAATGCTCTCTCTCATCTTAGAAGCAAAACCTCCAAATGAAAAAAACGGAAATTATTGGTATGTAGTTTTATTTGAAGTTTTCTGCTTTTAGTTGTCTTAATGATCAACTCACGACGATCATCACAATGATTGGGGTAGGTATTGTGGGTGGAGAACTCGTTGTTGAATATCCAATTGGGTGTTGTTTTTTTTATTGAAGTCAATATACATTTCGTCAAAGTTCTGCTGTTAGTCTTAAATATTAGTTGCAGTTCCAACACAACCATAATAACATGTTATTATAAAAACACATTATTTAAATACGCCGGATATATTCCTTTCTTCGTCTTACCACTTTAATTATAAAGAAATCAAAGGCATGTGTCCATATCATTGTGCACCTTTATGAAAATTATTGTATGGAAAGAAGTCAATTTAATATGCTTTAATTACTAAACAGAAATGTGATTACTTGAGGCCTGATATCAACCAGCTCATAGTAATCCAATATCAGAACATTACATTTTTTCTACAATAGACAATGATGCCTTCGTGCCCTAGAAAATCCACCTATTGTGAACATAAAGGAAAATAAATCCCTTTGATAACTTTGTAGATTATAATTAAGAGCATAAAGTTTTCAGCTTCCATAGTAGTCAGTGACTTCAATATATATGTTGTTCAATATATAGTGTTTGTTCTGGTTATTAGACTCTTGATCTTCAGAATGGTACATAATTATTATCCACTGTCTACGCAATTATGCAATTATAGCATGTGTATATGTGCCTGTGTACATGCAAGTATGTTTTAGTGTAATGTTAAATT